>NC_041397.2:168471478-168533978 GCF_900747795.2 Erpetoichthys calabaricus
AGTGAAGTGAGTGTCCGGCTACCTACCAGGTAAAGCTTATGGTCGGACAGCAAGTGATGTAACATCAGCCACAGTGCCTTCAGTTGTGAGAAGCAGATCATAGAATGATTGAAAATAGTTTTGCATTTACCTTTTTAGTAAAAGGCGAGCTTTTAAGCCTGAGAAATCACCCCGTAAATGCACACGTTTAATTGCACATGTGTTAATATGTATGGTTACACAGTATTAAAAGACAGTGAAGAACGTGATTTACCTTTGTTCCCGCGTTTCATAAAAGGCGAGCTTTTAAGCCTGAGAAATCACCCCGTAAATGCACACGTTTAATTGCACGTGTTAATATGTATGCTTACACAGTATTAAAAGACACTCAAAAATTAACGTCATTTACCATCAGCCACGGTGCCTTCAGTTGTGAGAAGCAGATCATAGAATGATTGAAAATAGTTTTGCATTTACCTTTTTAGTAAAAGGCGAGGTTTTAAGCCTGAGAAATCACCGCGTAAATGCACACGTTTAATTGGACATGTGTTAATATGTATGGTTACACAGTATTAAAAGACAGTGAACAACGTCATTTACCTTTGTTCCCGCGTTTGATAAAAGGTGAGCTTTTAAGCCTGAGAAATCACCCCGTAAATGCACACGTTTAATTGCACATGTGTTAATATGTATGCTTACACAGTATTAAAAGACAGTCAAAAATTAACGTCATTTACCTTCGTTCCCGCGTGTGACTCGTGCTGTAAATCTCTTCCTTGTTTTTAGTTCACTTGATTACGTAGGAGGCGTGATGACGCGATACGTGACTCCGCCTCCTCCATTACAGTGTATGGACAAAAAATATGTTCCAGTTATGACCATTACGCTTTGAATTTCGAAATGAAACCTGCCTAACTTTTGTAAGTAAGCTGTAAGGAATGAGCCTGCCAAATTTCAGCCTTCCACCTACACGGGAAGTTGGAGAATTAGTGATGAGTCAGTCAGTGAGTGAGTGAGTCAGTCAGTCAGTGAGGACTTTGCCTTTTATTATTATAGATAAACACTGGGGAAAATCAAAAAAAGAACTAAGTATTAACAATATGTGAACAGTGAACAATACCCTGGGAGCACTGAGGGGATGAAACTAACTATTTAGGAGCTTGATGGCCCGGGGGGGGGGGGGGTGCATGAGTTCTTATATCAGTTTGTTTTGCCGTATATTAATTTTGGCATATTTATATATTTTCTGTGTCTTGTGTTTTTTGTGTGTATGTTGATTATTTAACTTATAATTGGAGACTCACCAAATCCAGAGTCAGATTCCTTGTATGCATGCATACTTGGCCAATTAATCTGATTTGAATTCTAAACTGGGGGAGTAAGCTCAAAGCAGTGTAAATAGTTGCCTCTACAAGAGGTAGTTTGTGAGGCGCCAACACTTTGTATCATAGATGGTTGTCAGCACCAGAGGTGTGTCCCAGGCAACTGTCCTGGATCCCTTTCTATTCACCATCTACATTACTGATTGTAAGAACAACTCCAAATGTCATGATCTTACAAAAGTTCTATACACGCACCCTATTCCAGACAAGCTGAAGTTTTAATCTGGTTTTACTCTCCTGTGAAATAAGTTGGTTATGTGTTTGTTGTTATCAGCCATCACCCACTCTCCTGGCAAAGGTGCATATGGAAAAACAATTGCTTTATTTATTGATTTAATGTTTGTTGGTAGCATCATTTAACCAATTTCTAAAAAAAATTACATTAGACACATTTCTAAAGAGACATTGAAGGGAACATTTTTTTATTTTGGGTTAAACAAATTGCTGCACACCACATTACCCGATTTCATCGTGAACCGAAGTAATTTCCCCCATAGGATTGTATGTAAATACAATTAATCCGTTCCAGACCATATGAACGGGAAAAAATGAACATTTGAAAAAATCCATAATTTAATAAACCACCAAGAAAAGTAACATTGCAACAATGCACTCTACGAACCGATCGCTGTAAACAGAAGTGAAAACAAAATCAAGCCCAGTGCATTCTTGAACTGCCTTCTCTACCTTATGCGTCCAGCTCTCTCTCTCGCGCTGCCTGTGTGTATGTGTGTCTCTCTCTCTCTCGCGCTGCCTGTGTGTGTGTGTCTCTCTCTCGCGCTGCCTGTGTGTATGTGTGTCTCTCTCTCTCTCTCGCGCTGCCTGTGTGTGTGTCTCTCTCTCTCTCGCACACTGCGTGTGTGTGTGTCTCTCTCTCTTGCGCTGTCTGTGTGTGTGTGTCTCTCTTGCGCGCCTGTGTGTGTGTCTCTCTCTCGTGTGTGTGTGTCGCGCTGTCTCGCTCTCTCTCTCTTGCTCGCTGCACAGGAAATGCACAGGGAGAGACTGAACACGTACAAACCGAAAGGGAAACTGGCTTGTTCGTATACCGAGTGTGTGGTCGTGAACAGATGCAAAAGTTTGGTGAACATTTTGGTTGTAAACCGAATTGTACGTGTTCTGAAACGTTCGTGAACTGAGGTTCCACTATATACTGTACATTCAAACCTAGGTCACTAAATCCACGAAGCTGTGCTAACCACTGCACTACTGTGTTGTAAAGGGTATTTAAAATGGTTAGCCTACTAATCACAGGTACTTATTAGCTCATAGCCAGCTTCTTAGTTGCACAAATTATGTGAGTTTTGCATGTTCCACATTATGATTGCATGTGAATTTTGCCCGGTCCAGTACAAGTACAGTAATTAAATTCTCTAGCAAACTTGGCACACTTGCTTATTTACACCACTGGACTGTCTTATTTAGGTAACATGCACTCTAAAGAGATGAATCGCAATGGGCCACTGTAATTGTCATTATTTTGTGACAAGAGATATGCCCTTGTTAAAATGAGACAAATTTTGCCTGGCCAAACTTCAATGTCCAAGTCAAATCCACTGGCAAGCCAGGGACACTGTGTCATCTACTGCATTGTACAGAACAAACTGTGATATTTAAAGGAAGCAGCAGAGAGTAATTGCATCAGTTTTTATTGTGACCTTCTTGAAAAGATGGATTCCTAGGATAAGTTGCAGGTAATATTTACTTAGCCCAAACATAGATGCACTGTTTAAATTCATTGGGTAATCTGTCACATTATGACCTTCTTTCATTTTTATGATTATACATATCACCAGCAAGGACAGCTATATGATTTTTATTTGAAAAATGGTATATAGCACTATTACACTGTTATTTATCCTCTTTAAACCTTTAGACTACCTGGTATACATATTATAGCCCTGTGCTGCACATATGGGAGCATGGCAAGTTTGCTAGTGAATATGACCAGTACACTTGCATTGTTTTGGGCTACATTCACTTGCATTTTAACACAAGAGTTTCTTTTAAATTGACTTGACATGCTTTCATCATTAAGTGCCCGTTAAACATGGGTATCCATACTGTGCTTTAGATATGAGAGTGTTCAGACACTGCTAGAAATAAAACTGGGAGTTGTCTCCCCTAGACTTTTTCATATACTCAGATATAGGGATGGATATTTGAGGAGTAATCAGCAAGACAATGATTATATTTTTATTTTATGTACATTGAAGAGCCATCAACACCAAATCAAATTAATAATATATTGAACAATTATAAAAGTAAAGTTGAATAAATTGGACTCTGCAAGTGCATGAAAAAGGGTAAAAAGTACCACTTCTGGTTAACGGTAATGGCCCAAAAGCTGATAGAAATCCATGTGTTGTACCTAATACTTGTATGCAAAATTTGGTTGACCAAAGTGAAAGCGTACTCAGGTTATCGTGTTTACAGACACACAGACATAATTCCAGAAATGGTATTTTCGGAGATTTATCAAAATCTCGACATCACATCAAATCTTGAACAATTACAATACTTTCCCTGTACTTTGTATATGAGAGAGTAAAAAAGGTGCATCATAAACTGCAATTTACTGGGCAAAACCTAACTACAGTTTAAAACAGCAATCTCTCTTTTAACAAAACTTTTAATATTAAAGTGTGCCAAAGTGCGATGGCCACCATTTTTGTGCCAGTACACTCACCATACATTAGCTGTTAGGATGTGAAGTGATACGAGAGAGACAGGAAATGATTAGGGGGTGAAAATGATTAGGCCATAGAGGGCAATTTAGCCTGGATATTGAGATACATCTTGCTCTTTACGAAGGATGCCCAGAGGTCTTTTATAACCTTGTCCAAGTATTGGCTGGGCCCAGACACGCTTAGGTTTATGTGGATGACCTCTTATGACATTGGCTTAAGCTGTTTTGAGAATGTTATGCTCGCTTCAGAAGTAGACATTCTAATGATGGAATTGCAGGTGTGTTTATTTTGACTAGTTACTTTTATTTCATGTATAGTGTGGGGAACAGCCTGGACACAGACAGGTAGACATGATGGTTTCACCACACACACGTTTATTTACAATATTTACAAGTATTGCAGTGCACAAACCCAGTGCCGCAGCACCAATCACCCCTTCAGTCCTGGCCACACAACACAATGCTTTCTCAGTCTCTGGTCCGCCTCCACTCCTCTACACCGAGCTTCGTCCTCTTCCACCCGACTCTTGCCATTGAATGGAGGGAGGCGGCCCCTTTTATACACCCCCGGATGGACTCCAGGTGCTTCCTGAGGAGCCTCCGTTGACACACCCCTGTGTGGCGGAAGCTCTGGCTGTGTACCCGGAAGTCCTCCGGGTGTCCCCAATCCTCTTCCCTCCCAGCAGTTCCGGGTGTGGCGGAAGTGCTGAGGTCCAGGGCTCCCAAGGCATCGGGGCGCCCCCTGGCGGGTGACCACTGGCCCCTACAGGGTGAGCTTCCAAGCCCTGTACCCATGGCCCCCAATGCAACCAGGGCGGTCGCCCCCCTCGTGTTCTGGAGGAGGTACAAGCCCTCCTCCGATCCTCCTGTGCGTCCCGGCCGGGTGCCACAATAGTTAGGCCCATAAGTATTTTGACAGTGACACAATTTTCATAATTTTGCATAATTTTGGCTCGGTACACTGCGACAATGGATTTGAAATTAAGCAGTAATTATGTGATTGAAGTGTAGACTTTCAGCTTTAAGTTAAATGGTTTACCAAAAATATTGTATGAGCTGTTTAGGAATGATAGCCATTTTTTTGCCTAGCACCCCCCAATCTCCAGAGGCTCAAATGTATTTGGACAAACTAACATAATCATAAATATAGTGATTGTTTTCAATATTTGATTAATAATCCTTTACAGTCAGTGACTGCCTGAAGTGTTGAAGCCATGGCCATCTGCCACTGCTGGGTTTCCAACCTGGTGATACTTTGCCAGTCATTTACTGCAGCCGTCTTCAGGTGCGCCTTATTCATTGGACTTTCTGCTATCTGTCTTTAGCAAGTGAAATGCATGTCCAATTGGGCCGAGGTCAGTTGATTGACTTGGCCTTTGAAGAGTATTCAATTACTTTGCATTGAAAAGAACTTGTTTTGATATTGCAGTATGTATTGGCTCATTGTACATCTGTACTGTGCAGGGTTGTGCAGCATTTTGCTGAATATGAGCAGACAGTATAGCCCTATACACTTCAGAATTCATCATGCACTTCTGCCAGCAATCATATCATGAATAAACACTAGTGACTGACTTCCATTCACAGCCATGGATGATCATGCCATAAAACTGCCTCCACCATGTTTCACAGATGATGTGGTATTCATTGGATCATGAGCCATTTCTTCTCTTCTCGATACTCTTCTCTTTCCAACATTCTGGTATATATTAGAACTTATTTTCTTTGGACAAAGCAAAACTTGTTCCAGAACTGAACAAGCGTTTACAAAATGTTTTCTGGCAAAGTCTAATCTGCCCTTCCTATGCTTGAGGTTTACCAGTGGTTTGCACCTTGTGGTAAATCCTCTATATTTACTTTCATGAAGTCTTCTCTTGATTGTAAACTTTGGCAATAATATGTCTACCTCCTTTAGAGTGTTCTTGGTTTGGCTAAATGTTGTGAAAGGGGTTATACTTCGCCAAGTGAAGAATTCTACGATCATGCGGCACAGTTATCCTTTGGTTTTCCAGACCTTCTGGTGTTGCTAAGTTCAGCAGTGTGTTCCTTCTTTTCAAGAATGTACCAAATGGTTGATTTGACCACTTAAGGGTTTGTTTTGTTTTCTAAGCCTAATGATGGCCTGTTTTCCTTGCATTGACAGCTCTTTGGACCTCATATTGAGAGTTTGCAGTGACAGCTTCCAAATGCAAATTCTACACTTGGAATCAATTCTAGAACTTTTACCTGCTTAATAATTAATGAAATAATGAGGGAACTGTTCCCAACTGGCTATGGAACAGCTTATCAGTCAAATGTCCAAATACTTTTGAGCCCCTGGAAATGGGGGCTACACAGAAAAATTGCTGCCATTCCTAAAAGACACATACAATGTTTTTGATAAATTCCTTAAATTAAAGCTTAAAGTCTACACTTCAGTCATGTAATGATTGCTTAATTTCAAATCCATTGAGGTGGTGAACAGAGCAAAAATTGGGAAAATTGTGTCACTGTCCAAATACTTATGGACTTAAAACTGTGCGTCTTGGTTTTCTCTCCTACAGTGTGTCCCTTTTCCTTGCAGATGCCTGCTTTCTCCTCAATAAATGATTTTGGGCAAGAAATGAGAACCAAACTCCTTTAACTTTGTACTAACTGCCATCTTAGACACAAAATGTATCAGTAAAGTAAAAGACTAGTTCTCTGTCTGGCCATTGAGATTTTCTATCTTCAAACAAACCGCTTCTATCATTCCAGCTCCCAAATCTCATTAGGGCCATTTTTTTAATATATATATTTTTTTATGTACCAAATCCATAAACACAATTACCTCAGAGACCTTGTTCAGGTGATTTTTTTTCTAGTCACTATAAACTCATTTTCTTTAATGAGGATAAAACCATAATCACTGGCTTGTTTTCTTTTTGATATGTTGTACTGTATTCTACACCACAATATTTTGACTTTTTTGTTAAAATCAGGACTTTTCCTTCCTAATAAAGTGAATGTGTGTATTAATGGATGTGTTCTTATACATTTTATACTTTTCCATTTTCAATTTTGAAATCTTCTGAAGTGATTCAAATGTATTATTATTTTAAACATATAAAATTCCTCAGTGACTTAGAGCAAGAAAAACGGTTCAGTGCTAAAAAGAGATCCACATTTCATAAAATCAGGGAAAATGCAGTGTGCACTTCCATAATAAGTCAAAAACATAGAAATATGAACATGAGAATAGCTGTTATAGGCATTGGTGGTTGTAATTTTCAGTTTTTAACATTAATTTAATTTTAAACCATATATAGTGAAGTATTAATCATGACTCCAGTGTGAGAAAAAGAACAAATTGTGCATCTAAATGAAAAAAAATCACTAATAGTGCTGAATTTAGATTTGCAGGTTGATATACTTATTGTTATCTTAAACA
Source organism: Erpetoichthys calabaricus (assembly GCF_900747795.2). Classification (NCBI taxonomy): domain Eukaryota; kingdom Metazoa; phylum Chordata; class Cladistia; order Polypteriformes; family Polypteridae; genus Erpetoichthys; species Erpetoichthys calabaricus. The sequence goes on from NC_041397.2 coordinate 168,478,935, forward strand.
CAACTTCAGTCCCTAAAAGTGGTGCGTGTAAAGGTGGACACAACAAACTTTTGGCACAAATCCTAACATTTCTTTTTGTATATAAATAGAATAATTTTCCAAGAACTTTGCAGGTGGCACACTGCTAAGAAACAGGATCCTTGATCTAAAAAGGTCTTGCTTGTCTGACGGAAATGAATCAGAGTTGTCTTTACCTACAGGGCAGTACCATTCCACTATAGCAGCAGAAAGATAGGACATGGCTAAAATCAGGCTTGTTTCAGGTACGTAGAGCTGCTTCCTGGCCCCCTAGCACATATTCTTTTTCTTCTTCCCACAGCAACTTAAGTGTAATAGAGATCTAGGTGCAAAATCAGTTGGGGACATTCTGGCATGAAGAAATGGGCTACTCTGCATGATTGAATCAATTCTCAGTAATTTGCTAATTTTAATAATAAGTAATCTCCTTTGTTAAGCATAAAAAATTATGTCATAGGTGAAACCTGAAAAAGTATTGAAGTGAGCACATCCCAGAAGTACATTTTGCCATTTTGGTAATCGAGATTAAATAGTAATGATAAAAAATATACTGTATAAATAAACACTAGAGCACAAGCTGCCTCACTGAGAGACTAGCAGACAAGCTGACATTGCATGAAGTTAGAATGTACAGATGGAATATGTAACAACTATAAACACTTGTACAGATCTGAATGCTTAGCTAATGTGTCGATTAGGACAGACATGACAAAGAAGCAAAGCATCCTAACCCTTGAACAATCATTCCACAATACTTTTGTTCTTACCAGTTTAGATTAATTGCACCTCTGCATTATTGTTATTTGCTTAGTATTTTTCCTATTATAGATATGTCTGTGCACATTACAAAGAAATTGTGTTTATTGGTAGTTTGAAGGACACAGGTTTGAACTTGCTTTTTCAAATATCAGGTGTTTGATGTGAAAAATGTAATATTGTGTAATCGCTTTATATGTTCAGCAGTATTATAATGGACAAACGTGCACATGCTTGATTTCACTCATAGCTCTCATGTTACGTGTACTTACGTGAATACATTTTTATTTTATATTCATATTGTGCAGTGGGTTTTTTCTACTTGAGTAGTGCCTCACAGTTGTGGTGATATGAATTTAAATCTCAGGCTGTTCCTTGTCTGTTTGGTATTTGCATGATCTGGTATGTTGCTAGTACTAGTTACTAGTTTGTTTGTTTTTTCTCTTCTGCACCCGTAAGACGTCACGTAGATTTGTTAATGACTCTTAATTGATTTGATGTGAAAGACAGCGTGTGTATGAAAGTTTGTATGTGTTTGAGTGCAGACTTGCAGAGCAGCCTGGGTTGTTTGTTGCCTTGTACCCAGTGCTGCTTAGATAAGCTTCTCCTCCTTGTAGTCTAATCATGAAAGCAAAAACTAAATGGAAAGTAGAGTAAAGTATATAGTAGCTATGTGGTATATAAATACAGCACAGTCCACAGAACCATTTGTGTTGCACCACAGGCTGAGGTTCAGTGTTAAACGTTTCTTCCTGTGATTACATGGGTGTCCTCTCTTAGTACAAAGACATGCTATCAGATGGATAAAATCTTTGCTAAATTAATCAAGAGCAAGCAAGAGTAAAATCTTATGTGGCAATAGCATAACTTAACAATATGGCACCTTGTGTCTTGACATCCTAAAATATTTAAAGAAACTTTACTGCAAAATTATTACCACTGTATGATTGAACAGGCACAAAAATAAGCAATGAAATAGAGCACACTGACTTATTTTTATGGCAAATTAATGGTTTAAGGTTATGAGTTCTGACTTTTACATGCCATAGTATTTCTGTGGTGGCCTAGCAAGGCCCCTGATTTCAAGGAAATATCTTAAGCTTTTTTATTTGATAACTACATTCAGTTATACACTTTTGTGCTGGGATAGATCGCAGAATTGTTTTACTTCTACTGTTCTCATTCTTGCTCAAATACTGTATGGTTGTTATTGTTTCCTGTCATTCTCTCTTTACATTTCTTCAGACTTGTAGTCTGTCTCTCTCTCTCTCTCTCCCTTCTAGCCTAACTACAGGGGACTTTTTTTTTTAATAATCCACTTTGACGTCCACTTTAAGAGTCCACCCCTTGCAAAAGCAGTCCCTTAATTCTGTGTAGATGATAATGCACACTGCTTCTGATGTATTAATTTTCAAAGTCTTTTTGGCATAACACCTTTATTATCCATTATCTGGAACTTTGAAACATAAACCCAGCAAGATTTTTAATGTAAGTCTTGTATTGCATACTGTTCTTCCAGATGGCCAGGATTGAACTCCTGGTAGGAAAGAGATTCAAACAGGGACACAGTGTATGCCCCACAGTCCTGACAGAAGATACCAGGTGAGAGGTAGAGACCTGTGGGTAAAAGCAACAAAAAGGAGCCAGCATAGTAGCTCATAGAGTAACAAAGAAAGAGACTGAGGAGCACTGCAAGTTTGATAGAGTTCTGTTTGTGTTGGATTTTTGTTTTTATTTCTTAGGGCACCTTTCAAAGGCATATCAGTGTGAGTAGTTCAGCACTTAAATTAAGGAGGGGCTTTCCAGTCAACAGCCCTCTTCAAGCCTACTAATTTACTATTGTGTGTGCCAGCATTTCTCTGTTGTACCTCGGGTTGTTACAGTATTTTTCTCATTAATAGCTGTAGAAAAAAAGAATGTGATAATTTCAACATAGAATGTATGGTGTTGAGTGGCAGTTGTCCATAAATGGTCCACCACATCCTTGACTTTGACACTTTGAGAACCACTACTTTAGAGACCCATGTGCTTTGTCATATCCGCTCCTTTGGCTTAAAGACGCTCCTGGTGTTTCTTGTCTCTAAGGTAGTGTGATGTTTGCATGATGACAACCCAGTCAGAAATAATATCAGGGCTATTACTGCATGTAAGATATTAAAATCAGTTGAGTTCAGCTACTGCATACCATTATATTTTTGAGAAGTACATTTAATTTTAGGTAATTTGTTTCCCTTGAATTACTATTCTGCACTCTTTATATTGCGTTACTCTTTTTAAGATAATAAAACAGACAATGTGGGATCCTGTTTACAAACATGAGAATAATCACTCTATATTTAGTAGAACAAAAAAACAACATCAGAAAATGGTATAATGGTAAAATTAACTTTTTATTTTTCCTCAGGCAGATTCAATGACTTCTGTTCTTTAATTTTCTGGCTTATATAAACTGACCACAAAATAAAATAAGTATCTATGGTACCTTCAAATTGACAAAGAGCAATAGCAAAAAGTAAGTACCGCTATTAAAAGTAAAAAATTAAAAACTGAAATATGAGTGCTGTAATAAGGAACTGGGAAAAAAAGGCTGTTTTGAATCATGCATCAACTAGCGTATAAATGACTAAACTTGGAGAGGCAATGGAGGATGGCAGTGTTTGCATGTTTTCATTTTAAACAGCTGTTAATTATTGACTCACTGTAAATGAACTCATTTGTTCAGCAAAGTGTTTTTTTCTTTATTAATAAAGGCTGCAATATACACTTCCTTAACCATACAGTTATTAGAGTTCATGATTTTAGTTCTGTATGTCTGCATAATTCTAATCACAATCTTTGGGGTCAAAAATGAATATGCAGTATGAAGTTTCATGAAACTTCCTTATTAGTTCTTTACCCATGTGATTTTTTTAATAGTTTTAATAATTGAAATGCTATTGATTCATAACAAAAGAGTACAAAGAAATTCTTTAAGTGGTAACTATTATTCTGAGATATAACTTAAACAGAATCAAGGAAATCACCTTTAGCCTTATAAAACAAACACTAATTTAGTGCATTTTTATGTGCATGTTATGATGAAATGTCTCTTTTAAGAAAACATGGTGAAATATTGCACATTATAAGATACATTTTTAATGTGTACAATTTTTTCATTATGACAAGCTTTTCTTTAGAAGTCTGATGATTCAATATGGGTACAAACTGCAGCTTCTAAGATAACACATTACCACAATCATAGTGCCAGTCAACATACAGCAATTGCATGGTGCAGTACAATTGTCCTGGAATCTTTTGTCTTTATAAACTGTGTTACACAGAAAAGGTACATAGCATATTCAAAGTTTAGGATCAATTTGATGCTGTGTGTTTCATCAACTGGCCATCTTGCAGAAAACATAATGACCACCTCTGTCTAGAATCATGTCGGCTTTCTCAGGTAAGAAGTAAGAAGATGAGTTGTTGTGTTAGTGTATATCTAAAATTTCACTGATGAGCTTTCTTAAAAAAATTAGTACAAGAGAATTCTTACTTTTTCCCCCTTTACCTAATAAAATATTGATAATTCATAAAGGAATATTTTGTTAGTTAATTAATGAACACCAACAAGCTACCCTTACCTACCTGTACAGTGTGTTGCCCTTTCTATCAATTATAATTGCATCTCCACTTTCCTGTCACTCACAAGCTTTTTTAACCACACATTAACACTAAATACAAAGGTTTGTGACATCAGACTTAACAGCCTGTAATAATTTGCAATTTGATATTACTATATAAAGGCATCAGACACATCATGTTACTGACGGAATAATCACATGTAAAGTTAGATGTGATGACTTGTCTAGCTTAGTTTGACTACTATAGCTGAGCATATATATATATATATATATATATATATATATATATATATATATATATTTACCAGTGCATAGTAGAAGTTAAAAAGTAAGGATCAAAAAGGAATTGACAAGCATGTTACTTAAGTAATCTCATTCATAAACCCCTTTATTAATGACATAAGGTGGAAACACCTGGCTAGTACAATATTGTAGAATTAAATTTTTTAACAGCAGATAGTATTAATGATGAATATTAGCACAACAGTTTCTTACGTAAGTTGAAAGATAATTGATAATAGAGAGTTAAAAAGCTGACTACTATAGACTTTTTGTGGTCTTTGACACACTGGTAGGTCAGCTGACTAAGTTCTCCTCTGTGCATTAGACAGACTTTTTATCTGGCTAGACATGACAACTGATTGTCTATTACAACTCATACCTATGACTAATTTTTTCCAAACCTTTCATTTGGAGGTGTTTTCAAATCTAGGATGAGATATTTGCATTTGGAACTCTACACTTCTTGATTAATGTGCATTCTCAGAAATAAAACAAGTAAAATGTAATTTTTTTTACCATTAACATATATGAAGTTTTTGCTTTTTCACGTCTAGACCTCTCTGCATTGTACAAGACATTTTTTTTTCTGTTCTTAGAATGCTAATTCTGGTTACTAATGATATCTCTCCCCCTCCAAAAAGTAAAAAGCTTGTTTTCTGCCAGTTGTCCTTGGCAGGGCCCCATACATGCTTTAGATGACAGAATTACTTACAGACTGAAGTCAATGAAGGGCATGTTCTTGCAGTATAACGTTATCCTCAAGTCAGACTAGACTAAACCCACGGAAGACAGCAGGGCAAAAAAGCAGCCAAGTGAAATGGCTTTTCTATCGGCCAATTTGCCAAAGGCTGTGAAAGGGATCTGAAATACATTTTCAAACGTTTTATCAGTGGTTCATTTGTCGTCTCAGGAGTAATTAAAGCCAGAATCAGTCTGTTCTTCTGCCACATTTAAAATAGGCATGGCATGCACTCCAGTTTATCTGGCAGTACTGAAGGTGGAATCTTGGCACGGCCAAAATTAATTCTCACACAAGGGGAAAATGTATGCTTAGAAATGGAAATGTGTGCACTGAGGTGTCTGTGGTAAAGTTTCCATATGTTTGGCCGTGTACCAGAAAATCTATCTGTGAGAGCAAGTAAGAGATGTATTTAGAATCACATCACAGCTGTGACAAATCCAAAAAAAGACTGGGGGGGGGGGGGGGGGGGGGGGGGTCAATAGAAGTGGATTATCATAGTAAAACCTTATACAATTCTATTTCCACAAATGGGCATTGATAGTGATTTCACTTCCGTCAAATAGAATGGAGAATGCCCTGTAGGAGTTTTAGGTGTGACATTGTACCGTAGGATCTTTGCTCACAAAGTTACTGTGCCTATACCATATAAATAGTACTCATGTGTTATAGACCAGTGGTTCTCAACCTTTATTCCTCCAAGGTCTCCCGGTGATACACAGTAATTTCTGAAACCCCTTACAGAAGCCTTGATTTTTACCTTCTAGTACTCATGCTGCAGCCTTAACATGGCTGTTTTTTTTTTTTTTTTTTTTTTTTTTTTGGAACCTGCATTTAATAAAAAGGATATTTGCTGCTAGTGGTATTATAATGTCCCCCCCTTTTGTTAAAGCATAATACAAAATGAATAGACCATTTCTAAAACAGAATTATGTTTTTATTAAATCAGTTATTTTTAATAATGCCTGAATTTCTTAATCATAATATAATGCAAATTGGCCTTTTTTAGGGATAAATAATAACCAGAATTTACTAAAATGCAGAATTTTTCACTACTTAGATGGGTTACATTTTTAAATTAAGAATAAAATGATTACATATTTTTGAAAATTAAAAATCCAGAATAATTTTTAAATGCAGAATTAGTCATTATAGACATCTTTTTCCTAACTTAATTACAGAAATTACATGATTATCATATGGATTCAGCACTAAGTTTCCATCAGCAACAATCGCATTTAACATGACTGCAAATGCAAATATGTTTTCTGTCCACAAACTAGAATTAAGTCAACAGAAAAGACAAAAGCATCATGTTAGATGGTGACAGCAAACAGGAAAGCCATGGAAGAGTAGCCAGCCCTAACACCTGAGAGGCTTTAAAAAGTGATTGAAGTTGAGCGATATTCTCCTTTATGAGACAGTCATACATTTGGCATCATGCTAAAACACTGAAGTTCTTTATGGCAGTGTGGCATGTTACCTTCTTTTCACTTTTTCTTGTTGGGTCAATAAAGGAGCCCGTGCCCATTCTAACTACACGTTAGTAGCTATAGTGTGCTGCGCTTCTCAGATAAATGTGAATGACCATTCAATCCAAAATTCAATGAGTATGTGAGAAATGCATCCATCCACTCTCTATCTGGACATGATGTGTCTGCTAGAGATGCATTTTAATGCCAGACGTAAATGTAGTCCAATTAAACTATATACAATACACCCCCGAAATTTGCAGGGGTTACGTTCCTAGAGCACCCGCGAATTGTGAAAAATCGTGAATTATGGATGTGGTTACAAAAATGCCTATTTTTATAGTTTAAACCCTAATTATGCCCCCAAAACATTTTAATTTCATTTCAAACTCAGCTTAATACATTACCTAAAATAAAGAATGTAAAGGTAAGCCCATATACTGTACAGTATCATACCATACCATATTTATTTGTTGAGCGCTTAAAAACACAGCATTACAACCGACCAAAGCGCTGTACAGTTTAAAACAAACAGGACTAAAAACAAAATATTTAAAGCAAACATTAAGAGAGAATTTAAACTAAAAACAGGTCAGAGGAACCAATAAAATAGAGAAAATAGCGAAAAAACAAGTAGAAAATGAAACAAGTTAAGAATTAAAAGCCAATGTGAAGAAGTGCGTTTTTAAGCGTGATTTGATTGTGGCAACTGAAGTGGCTTGCCTTACCACTAAGGGTAGGGAGTTCCAGAGCCTGGGTGCACTGATGGAGAAAGCCCTTTCACCACGAGCTTTGAAACGTGCCTTGGGAACGGTTAGAAGGAGCTGATCTGCGGATCTAAGAGCGCGAGGGGGATTGTATCGATGGAGCAAAACACTCAAGTAGGCGGGGGCTAGACCATTTAATGCCTTATAAGTTAGTAGGAGTATCTTAAAATCGATTCTGAATCTAACCGGCAGCCAATGTAAGGTTTTTAAAATTGGAGTAATATGTTGGCCTCTGCCACTCCCTGTTAGAAGCCTTGCAGCCGCATTTTGAACCAGTTGTAGTCTAGAAAGAGTGGCTTTGCTGATACCATAAAGGCAGGAATTAGAGTAATCAAGCCGGGACGTAATAAATGCATGGATTACTGATTGCAGGAGATGGTTAGACAGAATAGGCTTGAGTTTGGCGATACGCCTGAGCTGGAAAAAACAGGATTTTACTGTGCTGTTGACTTGAGCATCCATTTTCAGGAACGAATCCATTTTGATTCCAAGATTAAAAATAGATGAAGTTACTGGAGTGGGAAGAGAGTCGAGGCCAAAAGATGGAATCTGTTTGTAGTCGGGACTAAAAACAATGACCTCGGTTTTTGAATCATTCAGGTGAAGGAAATTTACAGCCAGCCAATCCTTAATGTCAGATAGGCAGTCGAGGAGAGGTTTGGTGGAGTCAGTTGGCTTAAGGGAAAAATAAATTTGGCAGTCGTCAGCATATAGATGATATGAAATTGCATGTTTTCTAAAAATTGCACCTAAAGGCAGAATGTAGATTGAAAAAAGTAGTGGCCCTAAAATGGTACCCTGGGGGACCCCACATGGGAGTAGGACTGATTCAGATGAAAAATTGTCCAACATGACTCTAAGAGTCCTGTTGCAGAAATATGATCTGAACCAGTCGAGGGCTGAGCCAGATACACCAGCCCAGGATTCGAGTCGGGAGATCATGATGCCATGATCGATTGTGTCAAACGCAGCAGATAGGTCGAGAAGAACCATAATCACATGAAGTCCTGAGTCCAATGCCAAAAGGACGTCATTTAGGACGCGTAAATGCACGGTTTCTGTGCTATGTTGGGGCCTAAAGCCTGACTGAAAAAGGTCCATTACCTGATGGTCCTGTAAGTGATGAGTTAATTGCTCATAAACTACTTTTTCTAGTATTTTTGACAAGAAAGGTAGTTTGGAAATTGGACGAAGATTGGAAAGAACGGCAGGGTCTAAATCAGGTTTTTTCAGAATAGGATGTACAACTGCGTGTTTGAAAGCACGAGGAACTATAGCCGAAGATAGACTACTAGTTATGATCTTTAGGACGTCGTATCGAATCGCAGGAAACACATCTTTCAGGAGTCTGGGCGGCACCACATCGTCCGGAGAGCCCGAAGGCTTCATTGAGGCGACGATTTTTTCCAGATGGAAGAGCGAAATGGGTTCAAAGCTGGTGAAAAAGCCGTGTGCAGGAACGGCTAAGTCAACAGAGCCAGAAGAAGAAATGGAGATCTGGGATCTAATGTTCGTGACCTTATCCAGAAAAAAAACGTAAGGATCTGATCACAAAGAGCAGTGGAAGCAGAAGAAAAAACAGTTGCAACTGGAGAAAGGACAGCATTTAGTGTTTTATATAAGACACGTTGATTGCCAGAGTTTTTTAAAATGATATCCGCGAAAAAAACGGTTCTTTGCACCTCTGACTGCTCTCTGGTATTGGGACCACGCGTCTCTCATGCGGTCGAAGGTAACAATAAGACCATCTTTCCTCCATTTGCGTTCTAGACGCCTACAGTTTTGCCTGATGGAACGAGTTTGTTCGTTTAGCCATGGGTCAACCTTGACTTTAGATTGTCTCCGTTTGAGTGGGGCTACGTCATCCATCACAGAACAGCAGGAAGTATGGAAGGTTTGCAATAAAACATCAACATCCGTGGATTCACATGATGTGGAAATTGATGAAAAAGCAGCTGCAAAATCTTTAGCAGCAGAGGGGGGAATGACACGGGAGAGACGGGTGGTGGTGGATTTACTATGCTTAACAGAGACCAAATCCAAATTAAACAAAACAGGCAAGTGATCGGAAAAGCTGGGAGGCAGAAAGTCCAAGTCACTGATTCTGAGACCGCGAGAAAGAACCAGGTCCAATATGTGAACCTGTCCATGTGTTGGCCCGTTTACAAGTTGAGAGAGACCAAAGGAGTCAATAATGTCCAGAAAATCTTTTGCTAGAGGTTTAGCGGGACAGCAAACATGGATATTAAAATCACCCAAACAAAGAAAGCGATCATATCTGCATGTAATATCAGCCAAGAAAGCTGCAAATTCATCTAAAAAGTCCTTATTATATTTTGGAGGGCGATAGATGAGTGTACACAGCAACGGTGGTGAGCAGACTAGTTCAAACATACTAAGCTCAAAAGTTGAAGGGGAAAAAGAAAGGGGAAAGGAAGGGCGGTTGCAAATGAAATCGGATTTAAATAAAGTCAATAAGCCCCCACTACGGCGCTGCACTCTCGGCGTGTTGATAAAGGAACATCCCGGGGGCAAAGCTTCAGTAAGTGGGAGCGTCTCGCCCGGTAACATGCTATGTCTCCCACAGTACTAGAATGTAAAATACCGATGTTACCGCTATATGTACTGTAAATCATGCAAGTGCATTTTCATTGCCAGAAACCTTAAAAGGTGCAGGGCATTTCAGTGGCATCTTGAGGCTTTAACCCTTAAACTGCCACATACTTGGGGGTTAATGCATCCCTGGATGCCCTTTTTAAGTAAACATCACAATTCACAAAGAAAAAGTGAAATTTTAATGGAAAACATTTTTTTTTCTTGCAAAGCGCGTCACAATTACTGCAACACAGATCATTTTGCACACTGCCAATGAACTGTAAAACTATTTAAAAAAAACTACTGGAGCAATATATACAAGGTGCAACTGATGGCATTGATGAAATTCAGTAAATCACCGAGCCAACTGTGCTTGAACTGGCTGCACGCAAGCACACAGAGGTAAACACCGATGCTTGCAGGCTAGTCCAGTGTAGCGGCTGAATCCCAGAGACAGTGAGGCTGCAGTACTGCAGGGGCCGGCAGACGTCATGAGCTGGCTGCTCAACGAATGTATGGCACTGACTGATCAGCTTCAGCATGCTGGTAAATTGCACTGGGAACCGACTACTGTATAGCCAGTTGCGGGATTCAACGAATGTACGTCACTGACTATACTCTGTTCCTGTATGCTGGCAAATGGCACTGGGAAACGACTATAGCCGGTTGCCACGGTTTAAGGGTTAAGAAAAACAAAATGGAAAACATGAGAACACTCAGCTGAACATGCGTCACAGGGCAGCAGTCAATCAGCAGCAAGAAGAAATGAATAACGCTGTAGCGGTCCACTGCCGCTAAGATTCACACTGTTGAGAAGACAGTGATTTATTTATTTTTATGGTGGAGACAAAAACGAAGCAAACCGGTAATCAAACAGCAAATAAAAAATGTAATGAAAACAACGATACCACCCCTGTTCCCCTCACAGCAATTATACATTTAATACAACAAAGCACAAACAAAACACACACAGTAAAATCCATGAAAACAGCAACGGATGAAAAGTAATGATGAAAATAGATAGTCCAGAGATCCGCACGTTGAATGGGAATGTAAAGTTCCTGAAATGGTTAAGATGGGTGGACAGGTTCAGGAGCGATCCAGGACAAAACAATTAAGTACAGGTAACCCAACAGGAGGCAGACAGACAGGAACTTGAAACACAAATTACAAAAACTTTTTTTTTTTCTTTTGGTCATCGGCCCCCTTTTTAAAAGCCACGCTGACAACCTTTGACCCCAACAGCCCCTGCACCCTCAGCAGAAGACCAATCAGATCCACTGTAGGGACTGCTTGGAGTTGCAGTTTCAAATTGTAGTAGAGTACAACGATTGGCTACTTTCACCATCCCAAGCCGCGTTTTCCTCTATGGTTGCTTCCTGTTCTCTCTACAGTGCAGTATTGCCACGAGAAAAGCCATAAAAATTGTGGAGGATATTTGCGGTTTCTAAGGAAAAATCCGCAAATGACTATGGCCGCGAACTCTGAACCGCGACATCGCGGGTGTCTATTACTATTACATTTACTTAATTTCGCTGATGCCTTTATCCAAGGCGACTTACAACATTTATGATACAATTAGTTACATTTCTTTTGTTTATTCATTTGGAGCACAGGCAGGTCAAGTGATTTGCTCATAGTCATCAACTAAATGATAAATGAACAGAACAATATAGCTATACTAAACCATCTTACTAACCGAAGGTTGTAAACCAGATATGGATGCAGGGCGCATCGAGGCGCACGCGCACTGCAGCGCATGCGCACTGCCGCACTGCAACGAGCCCACCACAGAGAAAACAAAAAAGGTTGTATACCGGATATGGGCGCTGGGCTCAGGGCGCATCGAGGCGCACGTGCACTGCAACGAGCCCGCCACAGAGAAGACAAAAACGAGAGGATTAAGCGCATATGTCAATCACATTACAGTATTACAGTACGGAATCCCCAGACGTCCAAACTACACGACGTAAACCGGATATGGGCGCAGGGCTGAACCTGCTGTGCTCCACTCTGCCAGCAGTCGGTGTCAGCAAAGGCCACAGAATCACGTCTCCACAAAACGAGACCGCTTTACTACAGATATGCGTATGGAATTAAATGACATTTCCCCGGACGCAGCCCCACCCTCCATGATATGTCATCCATCCAGATATCGGACAGAACAGAACCTGATTGCCATTCTTGGATTTCCGAATCGCGGGCTTACTAGTAGCTATACTAAATAATTCAAACAGAAAAATGAATGAAAAGGTTAAAAAAACATTAGCAGGAGAAGGAACCCTGACCAAAACAGTACAAAATACAACAATGATAAAAGAATGTACATGTATTACATGTATTTAAGTTATATAAATATTTTTAGTAGCATTTTAGAAATATCGTGTATTTAAAAACTAAGCTCCGACAGGTTGAAATAGCTCTTATATACTAGATTCCAACTCAAACGATGTAAAAATTGCATTGATTGCTATATCATTGTTAATTGATGATGGTGGAGGGTCAATGGCTAGTTGTCATTTAAATTTGATAAAACAAGTACCCAATTGATAATTAAATCCTGCTATAGCAACTTCCTGCTGACACATATTTAAGTAAATTGTCCTGGGCATTCAGTTTGCCATCAGAAGTGGCTATTACACATATTTCAGCTTATATATTTTACTCTTTTATAACTTCACTCAAATTAAATTGGAAAGATTTAAATTAATGAGTAATTAAGGTCATACAGAATTTTCTTTGTTTTAACAAAGGTGATTCACAATCAGTTGTACAGTACTGTCCAATATCTACGTATCTGTAGTGGTTGCATGCACAAAATACTGCATAATGCATTGTTCAGTAGTTCCGAAAAAAACAAATGCATTAAAGGTTTTCCTCAAAGCAGCGACAATGACAATAGGTTCTTTTGCATTTTATGCACCATGTACCTAGTAAATTCATGATTATGGTAAAGGAGCTATTCCATTGATGTCACTGTTTTCTTTATTGAGTTTCTGCCATACTTAGTTTACACTGTTGTCCAGTTTGTCAGTAATTTTAGCATGATTAAGTGAACCAGCCTTATTGCTCATGCAACTCTGAACATTCATTTATTAGCATGACTTTTCTGACCCGCACTTCTTTCATTACAGCGAAATGGTGCCTATCACAGCAGCAGCACATTCAAATACAAACCTACACACAAGACAGACCAGTTTAGATTCACCATTCTTCCTAATACACACTTATTTGGGAGGTGAGAAAATTGTATTGCTTGGAAAAGAAATCCACACAGACTGCACATTGAAAGTCACCAGACTGGAAATTCAATGCAGGTCAGATGTGAGGCAGCAATGTTTTTTCATGGTGCAACTTTTTTAAGGGAGCCACAACTAGGCCTGAACCAGTCTCAGCTGAGATGCAAGTCCACCACAGAACACCAACCAAGAAATAGTGATAACCTATTTCACATCATTTATGCCAGACAAAATGGATTTAATCTGTTGTGCTTTGCTGTGGAATGAACGTTTCTCAGTAAATTGACATTATTAAAATGTGTTAAAATATTCTAAAAATGACAACATAATGAGTATATAATGGTTAACACAAACAAACTCAAGATAAATTTTTCAATCTCTCGTACATCATCCATCTTCTAACCTGCAGATCCATACAATATCAGATCTTGATATGTAAATATATTATTGTAATTTTGGTGATATTTCTTCAAGGCAATGGGAAATTAAAATGAAATAGAACATTTTATAAAAATCACACACTAATCCATTGGATTAAATTAAGTTAGAAATGACAGGTAGAAGGTTTAAAAAGGTTATCAGTGTCCTGTCCGTTAACCCAAAAATAAGATCAGTGGTGTAATGAAGCCTAGTTGCAGCATGGTAACCAGTTTATGTGCCGATATAAAGGTGGAACAAAACCAAATGAGTCTGATGTCAGAGAGCTTGGTTGTTTCTTTTAATAGATTAGAACCTGAGCCCCAGTCTGAAAAGAACAGAAGATTGCTTTTTAAATTTTTTGTTTCTTTTAAACTTAAACAGGTCTGCCTCTATGCTGTTTGTTTAAAGTAGACACAAAAAAGTGGTTAAAAAGTGTTGTTTATACATTCCATTTTGTAGCTGGGGCGAAGAAGGCTGCATGATTCAATATAGGCAAGCTTTCAGCTTTAATCAGAATAGCAGAGTTTAAGTTCTGAAATGTGTGTATTCCGTGTTTGTAGAAGAATATGGACGTAAGAGTATTAGATGCAACAAAAAATGTATACTATCTATAGAATTAAGGGATGGACAAATTGGATTTGTAAAACTAGCACAAAAAAGAAAAGGTTTACCACACCATTTTAACTTAGTAAACATTCTCTTGATTCAGTCTTTTGCCCACCTCTGTAGACCCTTTGCTTCTGTTCTGTGGCCACACTGCTACAAGTGTATTCTGGATAGCCTTTCTTACAGTCTGCTTATAGGAGCACTAAGTGATGCCCTTCACATGAATTAAAAGGGGCAGACCAGGAAGGACTGAATCCATAAATGGTGCTGGTATTGTACCCTAGCCCTGAAACATGGTATTTGGTTAGGAACTCCCTCCAACTACCTGATACTTTTAAGGCACTCACGGAACACTTGTGTTTTATCCATGGTTGTCTCTGCTGTACACAGAAGGAATAAAAAATATAGCTAGTGTTGTATCAGTTTCCTAGAACCCTAACTCATCTACACTATATATGGTAGGAGGTAAAATAACCATTTTGAGGACACTGAACCTCTGGTCCTTCTAAGACCAGTGTTAAATCTCTGCCCTCTGTACTTGCTTTATGCCAGAACCATGAAATGAGGCAAAGTCCTTATCCATTTCATAAATTTTTATTTAGGTCAAAATGGAACAATATGCTATATAATAGATATAATATTTGACAACTGTAGAAAGGCTTAAAATATCACACCTGTACTGTACTGCAGTGTGTATCAGAGCAGCATCTTGCTGTAATTAGAAGGTAGTGTTGAGAATCTGGCAATGTGAAGCATTTTATTTTGTAATATTTACCAAAACAAAGTAAATTTTTTCAGTGTCTATACTTAAGAAATGTGAATTTGACTGACAGTCATCTCCCTTATATAATTTAAAAATAGTATGCTTCGGTGTTTGGGGGAGGGGTTGGGGTGCTAGTAGATAAGAGAACCGTTTGGGTTTTGTTTCACATGCTTATTGCTTCTTGTTCTGACTTGTTGATTTCTTTTTGGTTTTATTCATAAAAATAATTGCTCACAAAAAAGTCATGAATTGCCTAAGAGTGATTTGAAAGATGGCACATTGTTCAGTTTAATATTTTGAGTTTAAAGGTGACACAAAAAAATAATATATAACTAAAGGACTGTCTTCTGCATTCTTAACAAAAGCCCCCTCATATTATTTCAGGTTTTCTCATAAGTGATTTATATGGATTCACCTGTGTTTACTTAGAATATGGTTAGCTTTGTTGTCACATTCATGCTATTGGATGACAGTACAAGCTGTGTGAATTGAAGTATTATTATTTTGTGAGTTACTGTCCTGCCGGTATGGGTTTGGGGTGAAGGATCTCATTCAGAATAATTTAGTAGTAATTAGCATTTACCGCAGTGAGGGTCATATTGAGGCATCAAACTTTTGGAGCAGGTATTAAAGATGGTTGAGAAAGTGCTAGAGAAAATAATCAGGGATCCAGTAAGCATTAGAAAAATGCAGTTAGGTTTCTTTCCTGGGGAAGGGGTCAACAGATATTTTCTTTGTTACCGGGCAAATGTGGGAAAAGCCTCAGGTGAAGTAAAAGAACTTGCTGTGTGTATCTTTACATCTAGAGAAGTAATTTAAAAGGAGCAATGATGGGCAATGAGGAGGCCAATAAGAAAGTTAGTTATGGATGAGTGTTTAGTGTTAATGGTGGTGATGATGTATGAGGAAGCCTGAACAGTGGTGAAGACAGCAGGCAAGAATAGTGAAAGACAGCCTACACCAAGGATCCATTCTGACTTTGTGGCTTTTTGTGATAGTGATGATGGTGTTGACCAGAGAACTTTGTGAAGGAGCTTTTGTATTGATGGCAAAAAGTAAAGTGGAATTGAAGGAGAAAATATTGAAATGGAAAGCTTCTTTGAAAGTAAAAGACCTCAAGGTAGATGAAGGGAAGACCAATGTGATTATAGGAGGTGAAGGTGCAAGAGGCATGGAAGAGATGGGTGAACAGCCATGCATCCTCAACAGTAAAGAAACTCAATCCAATACAGTTTGTCAGATGTGGGTTCATAAAAGATTTGGTAGTGTGAACAGTAGTCTGCACATAGTTGGTGAACCTCTTAAAAGTAGAAAGTGTATAGGGTTTGCAGAATACTGACATAGGCTGTCCATATTTAGATATTAGAAATGGAGTTATTTTGGAGAATGCTATAAAGTTCTGCATTTAAAGAATAATAAAAGTAATGATAATAGCTATGAAGTAAGTGTTTAGGGAATTCCAAGAGTATTATGTAGTTTGTTTGCAAAAATTAAATATGGTATTCCAGTCTTCCTAGTGAAGAAGGTGGTAGTCATCTGCTTTAAGGTTGGTGGCCACTTCAGACTCATTTACAGATGTTTCTAATTCAACCAAATGTTCTTTCAACCACACCTTCCCAGAAGTGGTGATGTGCATTCTCTAGAGTTCTAGAGAACTGTTCCAATAACAATAATTTAATCTGTTTTTGTCAGTGACATGCCTGACAAATGTGTTCTAGCAATTGTTTATCATGGACCAACATTTACCATAATAAAAGGCAACGCAGCATTCTTACATGTGATCCCAAGAAGGCTGGGATTATATTTCTTCTGTTAGCTCACAAACTATACCAGGTTGATAGTATCTCCCAGTACACTTTGTGTCTTTCAAATATTTAAATGATTTCCTCTTTTTGACCTCTTCTTGTATGTGGAAATATATGTGCAAGTACATAATATTTTGATGAGTGGCCCACTTGACAGAGGAATGGCAAAAAGAAAATGTTGGCACATCATTTTTGACATCTTTATGGGCCATTCTCCATGAGCATTACTTCTCCATTGGCAAGGCCGTAGAAATGAGAGGGAATTATGCACTGGCAGGAATAGTATACATCATCATGGCCAGTGCAGAAGAAAGACCACTGCTAGAGGCTGGTATGCAGTGTATGTATACAAAGACCCTCATCTTTAATCCTTCAAAATCAGTGTGTCATGGTTTGAAAGCAGGAGTATCTTATTATCATAAATGCTGTAGGAAAAACAAGGCTGTCACAGTGTCTATTGCTGCTGTGTCCCCCCCCATCCAACACCAACTTATCTTTGGCTTAAAATCTGGCTTTGAGAAAAGACAGATGCTGCGTGACATCACTTTAAAATAAGCTGATAAGCAAATATATTTTGGGGAAAAAGAAAATAACTATTTTTGGACCCTTATACACTACACCACCAATGTTTCAGGTTTAGTTGGAGTAACAGGCTGAAACCACACTAACGTTACATACATTTTCTTCTTGGTAATTGGGATTAGACCAACCACAATGTGTAAATGCATCCAAAAAAAATTCCTTACATCAAAAGGAAGTTATTGGGCAATGTTTTAAGAAATTATTACATATGGGAGTGCTCAATAGGTATACTCCTGTAAATAGATAACTAAGGATTTTTAAGCATTCCCTGATAATTCAATAATAGTAGGTTGTTAACCCTTTAAAATGACCTTTGTCACCTAACAAAATTGTCAACCAGCTGAGATCCCTTATCATGCTGACAGAAGCAGCAGGCCTTTCTGTTCTCTACATTGCTAGGTTTCTCTTTAATTAGAGTAATAGATAATGGATATTATTAAACCTTTCATTATTTTTTCAGGGATCAGCTTCAGCTGCTTATGATTGCATTATCAGGTTTAGTAAATGGATGCATGAATGAAGAGTGTCTACAAGTAATTGCCTTTGCTGTATTAAGGTTTGGTATATCTTCATATTTTTTATCCATTGCTTTATGCTTGGACGTTTTCCAGCATGTATAATTAGAATTTTAATTTCCGTTTCAAATTAAGGACCAGTATTCAAAAAACCTTTATTTTATTTTTTTTTAAAAGGAGTTTGTCAGTAGTAATTTACACAGTCATGCATATTCAATCAGATGTAAATTGCTATAATTATCCAAAAATACCAGACTTGTAGCAAACTGTTCAGGCCCATTTGACAGTCTAACAAGCACCTATTGAGTTAATTGTTCATGCATCTGTTGTAGACAAGCAGTGTGAGCTGATGTTCTGCCTTACTTTTATGTTCATAAAGTGTGGTAACATGAATTCAGTTTTTGTGTATGTGTGTAGATTGATTCATACAAGGAAAACTTCAGCATATGTTAGTGTTTTTTTTTTCCCTACAGTTTATAGTTCATTTAGAATTCAGTAAATTTCCTACCTAGTTAATAACCTACTTATCTCACAGATATACCTGGTTACTGACAGAGCTTTCTTTCATTTGTCTGTTGGTTTTATTAATTAAATGCATTGCCTTGATTATTCTAATATATCTGTCTATCCATTTTCTGGGTCTACTTTTGTCATTGCAGTTTCAAGGGAATTTCATTCTTCACAGGGCACATTGTGCCAATTAAACAAATAACACATCTTTGTAATATGAAAAGAGAGTGGAGCCACCTAAACACTGCGAGATTTTATTAACTTCACACAGACAGTGAATAGGATTGTGCTATAATGACTGAGGCCCTTGGACTTGTTCAGTCCCCAACTCTGCCTCATTCTAAGACCATGAGCATGTGTTCCACATGTTAAAATGTTTGTAAACCATTCTACTGCATCTTCATGCTGTAAGTTGTCTTGTATTATTAATACTAAATTAAACCCTAGTTCCAAGGTCTGTGAAATCAGAACTGCATAGACAAGTGCTACAATAAGTTGTGGAGAATTTTAATGGAAGCAATAGTTTAATGCAGTTAACCTCATTGTTGTCCCAAGGGCAGAATTAAAGAAATACTCACTTGCTCAAGTTCTGTAGCATAAGGCCCTAAACAATCTTTGCACGAAAAATAATCTTGTATGGATACTATTATTTGAAATGAATGTTTGTGAAATGGTGATAAGAAAGCCCAAAGTGAGTATAGGTCATCTTATTTTAGTTTTGCAGATTCTTAGTTAGGTGGCTGAAAACTTCAGTTGTGCCATCTACTAAAATTTATTTATGACCAATGATTCAGTTCTTTCTCTTTTTCCTAGTTTGAAATTTTACAGTCTTTTAAGTGTGCATTAAGTCCATGTGCACAATTATACAACAATTCTGTTAAAAAAAAATAATATTCAATCTTGTCTAGTCAATTGCCTCAATCAGTGGTCATCAATATCTTCACTAAGGGTGTCAAATCCTGAAATTTGAAAATCTCACAGGGACATCAAGGCTTAGCATCATCATGAAAATTAGATTCTCAGAATCATATTAAGTTTTCTACCATAATTATTTATGTCTTATCCTTGAATCGATGTCTTCCATGTTTTTCAAGTGAATTTCACTTAAATTCTGTATGTTCTTGTATAGCAGAGTTCCAAGTGGAAATGCTGTGGACATTTATTTATAACAAAACAACAATTGCTAAACTCCATATACATTTAGAATCAAAAGTTAACCTTATATACACAACTCTGGGGGTGTGCTACAGACACAGGAAGAATGTGCAGACTTCACATAGCCAGTGACTTGGGCAAGATTTGAACCAGCAGCAGTTGCTAAATAGTGTGACACGGTGTATCCTGGAGGTCCAAATAAATAAATCAGTAATGATGAATCTTATTTCTTCAGCTGAATGTTTATTCTATTCTAGATCTAGAATTTTGAAATGATTAATTTAACCTCCTCCTTTAGCAGTGGTGTCTTTAAAGCATAGTATCCTTTATTTTGAAGGTCGTGCTTATGTAGTTTATTTATAACACCTGAGGGTTTGGAATTGTAGGGAAGCAAGACAAAGAAGAATTAAACTCCTATATAGTACAGTTATCTCTTTAATGCCATTTCCTTCCTTTTCTACTGAATGCACCATACAGAAGACCTGCAAATTCATAAGAAAGGCTGCCCACTTACAAGCTTTTTACAGATTGTAGGCAAGTTGGAAAGTCAGTATGTCATGCAAAGATAGGTTTCGGCTTGCAAATGAAAGGCATCACATTTAGAAGCCACTGAATCAATAAAGCAAGACCTGCCATTCGTTACAGCTGTTCTTGGCAACTATACTTAACAACAAAGCATCCTGAAAATCTATGAGACCTTTAAAAGGAGTATGTATTGTTGTATAAGCTGCTAAAAGAACTCAAAGAAATTGATAATGTGTATGAAATGTTATCCAGCCAAAAAACTCTCATACCCCATGTTAGTTTACTTTTCCCTCTTACATTTGTCATGCATTGTTTCAGTGTAATTAGTTTTTGCTGTTGGAGAGATGAACACGTTGGGTTTTACTTCTAATCAATAACTGAACATTGTAAATGTTAGAATATTTTAAAAAGTAGCCACAAAGACATCCTCACGTGCTGCACTAGTGAAGCTTAAATAAAGGTAAGGATTTGTTTAGTACAAATCATTTAGTACAAATATATATATTTTTATAAAACATTTTGACTGAAAACGTTAACGCAACAGCAGCATATGAAACTAACACAGAAAAACTCACACCTACCGTGATTATTTCTGTGCAGGAAATGAGGTTTGACTGTTCAGGGCCACTGCAGCCAGCTATTTCACTGTGCGTCTTCTCTAAATGTTATCCGGTTATGATGCCTGAGTCTTTTTGTTATGCTCAAAAGCCTTTATTTGTATCCTGCACCCACCAGCAGGATTCAGGCTGGGGGTTTTTGTCTTCTCTGCAATGCCAGTTTCTGAGCTTCTGGGAAAGCAGGCGGGCTTACAGTACAGTCTGGGGACCTTGTGTGACAGCACTCAAGATGAGATTCTGGCATGCAGATAGCAGTCCTCTAAATTTATCCCACCCACTTCTGCTAGGCACTGTACTTTACGTGTATCAGGAGCCAGATGGCCTTGTCAGGAAAATGACCTCTCAGGATCAGTGAGGATAGACTGGGGAAATACAAATGCAACACAGCTTTACTATTTGGAAAGAGGACACCTCTACCATCTGTGCACCGTGTGGCTATGGCACTGGGACTTGCTCACCTGTATGGTCTGTACTTATAATACATGCCAATTATCACCGTTTATTTGAACCTAGTTAGTCAGATCCGAACATTTGCCTGTTGTTATTGTCTAGATAGATAGATAGATAGATAGATAGATAGATAGATAGATAGATAGATAGATAGATAGATAGATAGATAGATAGATAGATAGATAGATAGATACTTTATTAATCCCAATGGGTCTAGTGCAACTTCCTGGTAAAACCTGGAGAAAAATGGATGTCCTTGAGTTATTTTAAAATTTTATTTAAAAAACTGTTTTGTTTTGTGGTGAATTTGTAAAGCACTAAATTTTGTTAGCTTCTCAGATGTAGAATTTGAAAAAATATCCACAAACTTTAGTTTCATTAAAAACAAAATGCTGACAAGTAACAACTTAACACATAAAAGCATTAGAGGTTAAGTTTTATGCATTTAAATTAAAATAAAGAGGTTTCAAACTTTGCCCTCCATTGAAAGTACAGCACTTAAAGATTTATGATACAACTGTTTAAGGTTAGGAAAGGGATTTGTTAAAATGACTGTTGAGAGTTATTTGAAATAGTATGCATTGCAAAGAGGCAAGGAAACATTTTGCCAGCTGTTGTATTTCATGACTGGATGCTGAAAGTTGAACTTAGAGATAAGACCCCAGCCACTTGTCCTTCCCTGTAAATGCACTTTAACAGTGAAAGATGTTTATGGAGAGTTCTGGCTAAGAAAGGTGACAACTCTGAAGTCTTGAGCTTTCACAGTTTTACAAGGGCTTACATGAATTTTCCAAATTATTTGTTCACATTGTTCTTCTTAGAAAGTCTTTTGCACAAAGAAAAGTGCCAAGTTAGAAGGTTACATTTTACAGGTGGATCCTCAATGAGATCACTTGTTCCTGGCAATTTCTGTATGTGTCAGTCATTCTTAAGTATTTGACAGTGAATTCCTTTTCTCTAGACAAGGATTTCCTTATGTGCTGTGCAAAAGTAATCAGTCCCCTGATATTTTCTGTAATTTTCTGAATAACATATCCTCCACTGAAATTTTGACCTCTGTGATATTTTTATTTCAAACCACCAAAAGCACATTTTTAATGTGACATTGTTTATGTTAAAGAATATTAACAAGAAGAAAAAAGAAATTTCCTTTTTCATTAGTACTCGGTTCCACTACTTTAATATTCTTTAAAAGCATCATTTAATTTCTACATTCTTTGGAAGTGTATTTGTCTCGTTCTTACAGGTAGATCTGCTCCAGGTTGTTCAAGTTAGCCCACATTTTTACATAGTGCCACATATACTCTATTTGCCTTTGACTGAGCCACTGCACAACATTATTTCTCCCCGAGACTCTCCAAGGTTACTTTGCCTTTGAGTTTGGAGCCTTTTTCCAGTTGAAAGATGACCTGTCTAAGCTTTAGCACTTTAGCAGACTAGAACAGGTTCTGTTGTAGTGTTTGCTTCTTTTGTCTTCCTTCTATTTCAGACAGATGTTCAGTCCTCACAGCATAACGCTGCCACCTACATATTTTATTGCAGATATGGTGCAGTGAAGTGTAGCAATGTTACAGCTGTGCCAGACACATCTCTTTGACTTTTGGCTAAAAATGTTCTGTCTTGGTCTCATCTGGCTACAAAGTCTTTTTCCACAGCACAGCTAGGTCTTTTTGTATGCTTTTTGGCAAACTCCAGCAAATCCTTTAAACTAGTGGCATCTTTTGTGCCACCCTCTCACATGGACCAGTGTCACGCAAGGCTTTTGATATGTTTGACTGGTGCACTTTTACTCCATTCTCAACTCCTTAACTGTGCAGCTCCTTCAAAGTGAGTACATGTATCTAGCTTCTCTCCGATGTCTCTTCCTTGTTTGTACAGTGAGATTTGAAGGACAAGCTTTCCTTGGCAGCATCTGGGTGATTTGGCATAGCTTCCACTTACAGATAACTGATCCAACACTGCCCACTGGGACATCTAAATGCTTGAGTATTGCTTTGTACTGATCCCTACTTTGTTATTTACAGTATCTCTAGCTTATTTGAAATGCTTTGTAGTCTTCATTTTCACAATTGCTTTTAAAATAACATAAACATTTTGTTTTATATGTAGAAAGTATGCGGTTATTGATTCATTGGTAGATGAAAATTATAAGATTTAATCTATGGTCTAAATACCATTCAAAGCACTATATTGTTACATGGCTTAATTTGAAATGGTTCTTTAGAAAAAGCCACTGTAGTCAGAAAAGATCATTTCCATGAAGCTGATGCTTTATGAATACCCTTCTGAAAATGGTATGCTAATGAGTAGGGCTACTGATTGATCGTCATTAACAAGCTAAAAATTTCTATGATTAATTTTTTTTAATGTAACACCTAAATGCATTAATTGAATCAAAATCTATTAATAGTAGTAGCAGTGTAACACTGCCACATAAATCTTTTGAACAAGTATTTGTCTTATGTGTGCTGGTTGTCACTGCTGGGCTTTCACATATTTAACACGTGGGAGCATTCTTCATTACAGGACTGAGTGATTCAATTGGTAGCTAATTGGAGGTAAAGCTACTAATACAGAAAGAGAAGGAAAAAACCCATTGTGAGACATCCGATTCAAGCACAGAAACTGCATTCTTTTGAGTGGAAAAAATGAAAGGATTTAATCAAAATAAAGTTTCCCTTGAACCAACCATCCATCCATTCACCCATCCATTTTCTTCCACTTATCCAGGCCAGGTCAGGTTACAGGGGCAGCAGTCTAACCAAGATGTGCAGATATCCCTTTTCCCCACCACTGCCTCCAACTCTTCCAGGACCGAGGCATTCCCAGACCAATTGAAAGATATGATCTCCCCAGCATGTCCTGGTTCTTATATTAATAGCCAGTCCCTAGAAGTGATATGTCCAGTGACACAGAATTAAGAATAGGTTTGGTAGAAATTAACATCTTAATTAAAGTAAGAAACTTATCCTCTTGTAGGAAAAGTTGGTCATACTTCTTCAAGTCAGAAACCAGGCAGGAGGAAAGTCATTCATTGTGTCATTCTCTTACAGCACCATGCTGAAGAGGGAGCATCCTTCTACAGCATGATCAGAATGGTCAGAGAAATAAAGGGTACAGGTTCATTTTATAAACTTACATACAGTGTTGATCAGTGCATATATTTACTCTGGTTGGTCCGTTGGTTTGCACCTAAATGAGCTATCTATATATATATATATAAAATTCTTTTCGCGTTTGAAACAGAAATTACGTATGACCACAGAGGAACAGGAAAAACATTCTTAATAAACCTGATTCTTGCCGAGAGAGCAAATGGTGACATAGCTCTGGCTGTAGCGTCATTGGGAATCACTTTTACATTACTAGATGGAGGCCGTGCAGCACATTCGGCATTGCAATTACCATTAATCCTCACTCACGACCAAAATCCAATTTGCAACATACGCAAGGGCTCTGGAAAGGCAAAAGTCTTGCAACATTCAAAGATAATAGTTTGGGATGAGTGCACCATGGCACATAAAAGGCTTATGAAGCCTTGAACCGAACAATGCAAGATCTCAGAGATCCTACCAAAATAATGGGAGGTACTGTCATTTTACTCACAGGAGATTTTCATCAAACATTACCAGTTATTCCACGAGGGACACCAGCAGATGAACTCAACGCGTGTTTAAAATCCATGTTTCTCCCACGGTCAGTTATATGTCGCGTGTTCTCGGGTAGGTACACCAAAAAATGTATACATATATGCACGTAATGGGCAAACAAAAAATGTAGTACACCCGAAAGCACTGCAGTAGTACTCAGTGTATCTTTACTTCTTAAATGTTAATGTTTTACTGTTTAATAATTTATACGCTTCTTATATGTTGTTCAAATTCTTTTATCAAAATACCAGTAACGGCGTACTGCACAATAACGTGCAGTGAATATACTTGACTTGAGCATTCATAGTATTCATCCTCTTTCTCTGTACGTTTAGCATTCGTTTGCTCAAAGGTTGATGTGCTTGCTGCTTCCTGAGCAGCTCTACTTTACTCCACCTTAGCGGCCCGCTGCTTCTCTTTTGTCGGCATCTTTTCACATTAAAACTGATTAAGTAGTTTTTGTGTTGCAATTACTTAGTAAGTTTTCTTTAACATTTCACTGAATCTGGCACTTAAGTCTTCAACCTGCCTCAAGAATGATTAGCGAAGGTGGTAGGGCCCTGCTGCGCGCTCCTGAGAGTTGATTCTACAATAAAATAAAATTAAAAAAGTGATATAATCATCACCCCGAAAGCAGATAGTAGATGTCACGTAGTATATGTGTACCAAATTTCAAGTCAATAAGTGAAACGGTTTGCGAGCTACAGGTGATTTAAAATCCTGGACAGACAAACGAACAGCGACGGTAGCGTATTATAGAAGATTTTACTGTTTAATAATTTTTATTTATCTGCAATGTGCTTCTTATATATTACTTCATATTCTCATATGATAAAGATGTTAATAATGTTGTTTATATTGATTTCTATGTTATTGTAATTGCTCTTTATTTGTTGAAAAATAAAATTGGCAATTAACAAACTTATTTTATAAATACTACATTTTATTTTTTTCCCTTGCAGTCAGTGAGCAAAGCCACTGGGTAATCAGCCAGTATAAAATAAAAATCTATTTTACTATATGCATATTGTTCTTATATTCTTTGGGTTGAGCCACCACCCTTGAAATTTCTGTGTATAACAAAACCATCCAATCTTGTTGAATATAGGTGATCTTATCTCTTAGTCATCTTTCAGCACATTTTGTGTGTTACATTTTTGTCTCTGCTATTCACTTGACCTTTATCTGGTTTCCTGATATGCCTCATGTTTCTGACATGTATTAACCCTTCATGAAATTTCTTTAAGATGAATTCTATGTTACACTAAAGTTATTCCTCCACATTGGTCAGTGTAGAAAATTTTAGAGGAAGTCCTCCAGTCAGGTAGGTTGTAACAGGCAGGTAGACCAGTTGTAGTATATATTAGCTTCCTCTATGTATTGAGGTACCAGGTTACCTTGGGTTTATATGTGCTTGCTATATCTCAGAATTGCTGGTGCTTTGGTTCTTTGTTGTAGTGTTTATTCAGAGTTTTGACACAACTTGAGAGCCCACTTTTTACCCATGAGGGTTCATTGAGCATGATATTGAATAAAGATTGGCTACAAAAAAGTGCAAAAGGGATTTATACCTTTTGTGTTCATTTGATATTTGGACTTCAGTTTTCACACATTATACACTTCAGCATTTTGTCAATTATTACTGTAACATGAAAAAAGTTTCTGTTTTAGTTATGTGTTCAATATTTCTTGCCTTGCATTTCCTGTCATCCTACATTTACACAGATCATTGTAGACACAGATCATTGTAGACACAGAACACACACTTTGACTTTACGCTGTAGGAAGTTAAGTAAATAAATATAGGTAAACAACATTCGATCTGGATTTTATATAAAAAACATTTATGTTACTTATACAATACTATCACAAAAGATAATTACAAACAGAACTTTGCACAATAACTTGGCGAGCTCTATAAGCCATGCTGTTTCGTTGAAAGATGTGTGTGGCAGGTTGACTGGCAGGATGACCCAGCCTGTTGCTGCATCCAAATGGTGCCATCTTTTGCCTTTACACCTGGTATAGCTGTTCTGTTCTTATGTGTGACTGGATTTTTTTTTGCGGGGAGGACTTCTGTTCTCTTTCTTTTTCATCATCTGAGTTCACCTCTGTTTATAGTATGTCTTTATTTGAAAACAGCAGTGTCAGACAGGGGGGACCGTGAACATGACTATGAGAAAAAACCTGAATTAAAAAAAAAAAAAAAAAACGCTAACCATTACAAGTACCATAAATGTACGCTTGCTGTTACAGACTCATATCAAATGTATGTTTTTATTCTATAATAGTAACAATAAGAGCAGCTCACTACTGAAAAATGGTAATTCTGGGAAGCCCCCGGAATCGAACTGGCAACCTCTTGATATTGAGTCACCAGTTCTTATAGCTGCACCACCCAACAGTCATATCAGTGTTGTACCCTAACCCGATTTTTTTCGGTTATATTCTTGAATAAAAGTGCACTTATTTTGTTAGGTGTGTACATTTTGTGAAAGTGTTTATTCAGTCTTGACACATTATACGCTTCATGTCAAAATTTTGTCGTTAGTACTATAACATGAAAAAAGTGTTTTTTAGATATGTGTTCAACATTTCTTGCCTCGCATTTCCTGTCATCCTATATTTGCATAGATTGTTGTAGACACGGAACACACATGAAATGCATGTGTTCCAAATAGCAATATATTATTTACCCTATACAACTCCAGGCCCCTCACATTTAGATAAACGAACTTGAGTTGGGAGAACTTTTTGCCCGTGTTGAGCTACATTGGTGGGGCTGCTTGTTGCTTGTGCTGAACAACACATTTGCAAAACAAAAGATGCAAATGAAGAGGTGCAAAGGAATTTAGGGTGGCCCGGGATTACAAGTTTTTTCATAGGCTTCAGGGATTCTAGTGTTATATAATCATCATTGCTCTGCTGTTACTGTCATTGCCGATTCCCCAAGGGGGACTTAGTGCCAATCCCCACTGACATACATCATGGATTGGATCTTGAGGAAACTATGAAGTGCAAGATTGGGTTGCAAGTAAAACACTTTTAAGAAACATAATGTTTCAGCCCTTAGAGATTGTGGCGAGTACTAGGCACAGCTGACCAAGCCATTGGCTGAAGTCAGCCAAGGCTCCCAGCATTGTATAAGTAGCATTGCTACTTATATAAATAATTAAATCTAAATATATATTATAATTGTAATGTTTTATATTACAGTCATAATACAGAACTAAATTTCAGTTATGAAATTTAAAAAACTTTGTTCTCTTGTTATTAAGTTTATGGTAAGCCAGACTTAAAGTTTTTTTTTTTTATTGGGCCCCATGTAATTTTGATTATTACCTCAAGTATCGAGTACAGTAATCCCTCGCTATATCGCGCTTCGACTTTCGCGGCTTAACTCCATCGCGGATTTTATATGTAAGCATATTTAAATATATATCGCGGATTTTTTGCTGGTTCGCGGATTTCTGCGGACAATGGGTCTTTTAATTTCTGGTACACGCTTCCTCGGTTGGTTTGCCCAGTTGATTTCATACAAGGGACGCTATTGGCAGATGGCTGAGAAGCTACCCAACCACAGCTCGTATTATGTATTAAATAAAACTCCTCAAATATATTGTGAGCACGGAGGCTGTTTGCACCCCTAGAGGACACGGCCGCTCCTCAAGAAACGCTGAAAGATTACCTTCATACTGCTCCCTTCTTTGCTGGGCTTACATGTGGCTGCTTTGCAAGCGATATGCTTCCCACATGGTGCTTCGCATACTTAAAAGATCAAACAGCACGTATTGATTTTTGATTGTTTGTTTTCAGCTCTCTCTCTCTTGCTCGCTCGCTCTGACATTCTGTGCTCCTGACGGGAGGGGGTGTGAGCAGGGGGGGCTGTTCGCACACTGGCCTAGAGGATACGGACTCTCCTCAAAAAAATGCTGAAAAATGCTTGCTCCCTTCCTTGCAGCTACAGTACTTTGTCCGGCGGTGCTTCGCATACTTAAAAGCCAAACAGCCCTATTGATTTTTGACTGTTTGCTTTTCTCTCTCTCTCTCTCTCTCTCTCTCTGACGCGCACTCCTTTGAAGAGGAAGATATGTTTGCATTCTTTTAATTGTGAGACGGAACTGTCATCTCTGTCTTGTCATGGAGCACAGTTTAAATTTTGAAAAAGAGACAAATGTTTGTTTGCAGTGTTTGAATAACGTTCCTGTCTCTCTACAATCTCCTGTGTTTCTGTGCAAATCTGTGACCCAAGCATGACAATATAAAAATAACCATATAAACATATGGTTTCTACTTAGCGGATTTTCACCTTTCGCGGGGGGGTCTGGAACACAACCCCCGCGATGGAGGAGGGATTACTGTAGTCCTACATTGAGCACAGAAGTGTTCATTGGTACTGCATGAAGCATCTCCATCTGCCCATTAGTTTAATCCATTGAATGTAATTTTAGTATTATGTGACTAGAGTCTCTAGGCAGTGTCATGCAAAAGGCAGGAATTAAACCTGAACAAGGGATACGAGTGACGTGCTTCCAGCCACCAGGAAAATTCTCATTAGTGCTCTCCTAAGTCATGTGCTTCAACTTGCAAAATAATTCTGAAGTATCAACCACAAGATTCTTGTTTCAAGTGACTGCAATGAGAGATACTGTAAATTAGTTACTTTTCTTACAGACAACTTTCTCTTCTCTACTCAACAGCCTTCGATGGTAAAAAAAAATATACCTCACTTAAAAAAAAAATAGGTGTAATATATATATTTAACACAGTTGGATTTTCTCCACCTCTTTCTATGATGTGTGGTAAGATTTTGAAGTTGCCAAGTAATTCAGTGTACAGGCCAATGTGCAGAATTTGCCACCATCAAAGAATCGCAAAGAGAGCTGGCATAAGAGTTGCAGATTCACCAGGATGACCAGTCGATTGGGATATGAGAAGCATCTCTTATTGGTGTACTTTTATTTCACCCACAAGTAATGTCATGAAAGAGCAAATGATATTTTATGCATCTTTTTTGTGTTTTTTTTTTTTTTTTTTTATAAGTTTTTATTGTTTTTATTTCACTATATTCTTATATTTTAGTTATTAAATACTGGATTAAATACTGGGTATTGGGATTAACAAAGTACTGTATATCAAATTTAAAAAAAAAAAAAAACATATCCTGATTAACATTCAATTTTTGGCATCCAAGTCTGCTACTGGAGGTTTCTGTCTATATTCCTTGGGTGTTTCTTTTTCCTGTTACAGATGTAAGTTATGAAACAATTTGCTACATCCTTAGGCTATACACAAATCTAATGTGAGCCATGCTAATTAAACAGTTAGTTGTCCAATGATTGCTGGCACTATATTTTTAAAAGCCTCAGAAAAGCACAGAAGTCGTGTTTAAATTCCTTTTATAGTCTTAGATCTTTCTGGATTGCCAAGAGCAGCTCTGTCTATTTTTTAGGAGCTGTTTGTTTATTTACACCAGAACTCTGGTTGTTGTGGAGATTATGCATGTCTTGTCATCAGCACCTGCTGCTCTCTTCAGCTTCTCAGTAAGAGAAGCTTTCTTCTGAAGCAATGCCACAGGTTATGTGTTTTCTTTTAAGTGTTTTTATGAGTCTAAAACTACAGTATAATTTCTTTTGTGCTGAAATCTTAGCTTAAAGACCTTTGGGTTTTTAGAACTTTGACATTCCTCTGTTGTAGAGCCAGTTTAATATTCAAAGCAGTTGTTCAACCTTGCTGTTAGGTTACTTGCAATTTAAGTATAGTTTGGTGTTGGCTGGTGATGTTGCTATGTTGTGATGCAGTTGGTAAGCTTTTGAGTGGATTGCATAGTTTCACCAGAAAAACAATCTAATTATTTTTTTTACAGTATACAATTAAGAAAATATGTAGTGAAAAGTATGATTCTTTTTCATTTTCCTTCTATGTTGATATTTTTAT
Organism: Erpetoichthys calabaricus; assembly: GCF_900747795.2. Taxonomy (NCBI): domain Eukaryota; kingdom Metazoa; phylum Chordata; class Cladistia; order Polypteriformes; family Polypteridae; genus Erpetoichthys; species Erpetoichthys calabaricus. Next base: position 168,509,958 of record NC_041397.2, read on the forward strand.
TATTGTTTTGCTCTTGTGCAGCCATTACTACACAGAGGGTGCTACATGTTTCTGGGGACAGGGGGTGCTTTGTAGTTTGCAGTCCAGTTCTGTACATTAGAGTTACCATACATGGATTCACTGGGAGCTGTGGACTTTCTTCTTGAGCTAATACCCACCCTATGGTGGGAAATAGTGGAAATAATGAAGGCAAAGAGAAGGCTGCACATGTAGTAGAGGTTTCTGCATGTCTGGTCCTTTAAAATAATCACCAACTATGATACAGTAACAGCTGAAACTTGTAAGACACAGCCTTTTCAGCAGATGGGTTTCTTCTTGCCTTTTGGTTCATAAGGAAAACATACCCACAACACATTCAGGGCATCTAGATGCTATATTGAAGGAATGTTAGTACTGGCATGGATTGCTGAGGAAAAATTTGGGAGCAAAGATTGATTGGAACATTATGGTGTTGTGTTGAGCAATTGGTGAAGAAACCTTACGAGATAAGCAATGATAATTCTGTTTGTTTTGTACTTGTATTTAATTCCATTTTACCCTCTCACTTAATGCAGTTCATGATCAAGTTTGATTGTGCAAGGGGCTGCCTTGAATAGATCTGCTGCCTCAGCTGCAGGAGACTGGGTTTGAATCTTAGCTAAGTCACTGTCAGGTCAGTTTACACATTTTCCTCCATGTCTGCATTAGGTTTTCTCCCAAAACCTGAAAACATGCATGCTAGGGAAAGGGGAAGTTATTTGTTACCACAGGGAAGTAAAATCTTGTATGCACTGACACATACTTATACTTTTCATTAGAAAATTAATCTAAATCCATATTAAAATGTTAATCTAGTTTTAAGAGAGAGAGAGAGAGAGGTTGAGAGCACACATCCACCACACGCCGAACAACCTGGATTGGGACCTTAGTACAGCGGGTGACACCTCAGCACTTTTTTTTTTTTTTTGTTTTTTAAATGGTGGCTGGAGTGCAAATCCTGCCACCAACTCCCAAGTTTTCCCTGTAACTTGGAGGGCCCACTTGCAAGGCTGGATGCAGATTAACATCATACCCAGGATGAAGCAATTGGGCCCAACAGAGTAGAGTCACTTCTGGCATTTACAGGATTTAAACCGTTAACCTTCCGATTGCCGACACAGATCCCTAGCCTCAAAGCCATCACCCCAAATATGTAATTTGACAAAAGAGCCAGGAGGTGGTACAGAAATGGTCTATTAAAAAAAATGAAAGTTAAATAACATAACAGATTGAACGTAAAGAATTTAAACCTAAGGGTATGAAAGTATTAAGTTTTCATTTCCATTTGTGTTCTGTAAATATTCTGTGATATCTAGAACTTGTTTTGTTAGATTCCAAACCTGTTATAACTAAACTATGTTGGGTTTGAATGAAATAATGAAATGGTTATTATTTATATATATATAATACTGTATGTGACATAGTATCTGCCAAATAATGCAAAGAGTATACAAGACTTGTTTTGCACTTATTGGGGCTTGTCAGGCTCATCAAGCTTCTTGCAACTGAGAGGACATGGCAAATGTTTGCCGACTGGCCGACCAACCACAAGCGTTAACTGTCAGGTAACCACCTAAATAAACAGATTGCAATTCAGAACTAAGAATGTAATACTGTACTCTGATCTTCACCCTGTCGAATAAGTGAACCAGCCACTGTGGCCGACCAACCACAAACATACCTGACAGGTAACCACCTAAATATTCAGATGCCGATTCAGAACTAAGAATGTAATATATATTACATTTTTTTCCTGTCAATTCCAACTGAATTTGTTGCCAAATAGGGGCATCTAAACTGAAATAATTATTTATGATGTGTTTGAAAGATCTGAAAGGAAGGGAAGAGACTTGTCTTGAAGGAGTGGAGTTATTTAAAGAAGCATGGATCAAGATATCTAAGATTATTTATTTTTATTAGCCGCTGAAAGACAAGTTGTTGTAATGTTTAAAAGTATCTTCTTGTTGTAGACTAAAGATGTTTGACAGGTGTGGAATATGCTGGAATAAAAGATATAAACTAGTAATTAAGGTAAATGGATATTGGCTCCTATATGGAGTACAACTCGGCATCATCATGACAAAAGAGCTGGTTGTGGACTTTTGGTGTGCCAAGGATCCTCTGAGACCAGACACTATTCAGGGTGAGGATGTGGAAGTGGTGCAGAGCTACAAGTACCTGGGGGTTCACATAAAAAACTAACTAGACTGGTCTGACTGTTCAATGCTGCAGTCTCCTGGTGAAGCACCTCAAGCTTAATAGAAGCACAATGTCTGAACAGACTTGCCAGGAAAGCATGCTCCATCACAGGGCTAACATTGGGTACACTGAAATCTGTTGTGAAAAAGAGAATGGTGGTAAAATTGGGTGTCATCATGAAAAATCCCCCCATCCCCTCCAGGAGCATCTCTCTTGGAGCACTTTTAGCCATAGGCTTATTCCACATAATGTGCTAAGAAGTGTCTCTGGGGGTCTTTTCTGCCCACTGCTATCAGGCAATTCATTGATTCCTCATACTAGGAATATTTCCGACATACTCTGTAAGTGAATTTACAAATATTTACACAATTTACATTTACTTATTTATTTTTATTAACTGATTGATTGATTGATTGATTGGCTGTATTATTTATCCTGTGAACCTGTATCCTGTTTTATGTTTCTGCTACTGTAGGCATCTGAATTTCCACTGGGGATTAAAAAAGTTTATAATATCTAATCTAAATCCCTGATCAGACTAGAATACAATGCAATTTAAGGATTGTCTCCATTATAAAAGTGCAATTAACATTCAGGTTAGGGTTATGTAAATTAAGATTAGGGATTGGATTGCAAACAGAATTGAGCATGGAATTAATATTAGGATTAGGTATTACTGCATTGACAATTCCAGGTTTTTCTTTAACCTTAGAATGCACATTATCGATAGGGTCTTTAACATCAGACCGAAATCAAAATTTTATTACTACAACGCAATGATTGATTCAATTTAGAGCAAGTATCAGATTGCTTTGAGCATTGTTGATTATCTAGTAAATCTAACTCCAATTTATTGTTGTCTGATGCAATGTTATGGTGCTCTTTGGACTTAATGGAGGATAAACAATGCTTAAGTCCAGATGGCATTACTGACATCTTCCCACCTTGAATATATCCTATAAAATCTAATAAACTGGGACTTGATTGGTACATGGAACACATGTTTCGAATGATAGCTAAATTTATGCAATAACTCATTAAGACATGCGCTGTTAGGTTAACTATGAAATTTAAACTGATCCTTATACCAGAAAGCAAAGAGAACTGTTGGGTAGCACACATTTCAGATAGCGGGTAAGCAGTGCCAAGAGGTCTTCAGCTGGACGTGAGCTCAACAAAAGAAAACATTCCCCCACTCTGTTAGCTGGCAACAGCATTATCATGCTGCAGTAATTAAGGCCCTTGCATAGACTCCAAGGGACTTTAGTATTTGCATGAGTTCCTGTGGAAATAGTGGTGACCCAGATGTGCATTCCAGCAGCCTGAAGTGGTACCAGAAGGCTTTAAGAGCCTCCACCAGCTCAGTCAGACAAGCCTGGAGTCAGGGCTGATCTGGCGAGGAGGACGAGAAGTCCAGAGAATTCACAAAGACTCAACAGCTGGATAGGTAGGAAGGAGCTGTCTAATTTGGTGTTTACTTATGTATATAATATTGTTCTTTATCAGTATGCTGCTGCTGGAGTATGTGAATTTCCCCTTGGGATTAATAAAGTATCTATCTATCTATCTATCTATCTATCTATCTATCTATCTATCTATCTATCTATCTATCTATCTATCTATCTATCTATCTATCTATCTATCTATCTATCTATCTATCTATCTATCTATCTATCTATCTATCTATCTATCTAAGCAAACCTGCATTTTCTTATACACCACAACAGTGTAGCAATGCTCAAACAACAACATTTATTTATATAGCACATTTTCATACAAAAAGTAGCTCAAAGTGCTTTACATAATGAAGAGAAGAAAAATAAAAGACAAAATAAGAAAGTGGCTTAGTCTTTCTTATTTTGTCATACCTTTTCTGTTAATTCAGTTTAATTTCCCTTGTATACTTACACTACTTTATATCTATCTTTTCTGGTATATATTTCAGCAGTCTTTGTGTTATTGTGGGTATGAAGCCCACTGAAGAGTGCCCATACATATGAGTGCAAGCACCCTGTACTAGAACGTCATTTAGGGATGTCTCCTACCTTTAGCACAGTGATTTTTTGGAAGATAAACATAATTTATACAGTCACTATAAATGTTGAAGGTAACATGAATTTGATACCTTGGTAAAAAAAAATGTAGCTGTATAGATTTGATTACATCTCTGCAGGTAGTTCTCAGAGGGCTTAATGCTGATAACACAAAAATCAAAGATTTTTGTTTAATTATCATAAATGTGCTGATTTTAAATGAAGGAAGTAGGCCCAGTTCTAGTTTAAAATGTAAATGTGTGAAGTTAGCCTTCCTGTCCCTAACAGAAATATAAATTAATTTTGTGTGTGCCTTTAAAAGTTCATGCTGTTTTGTTTTTAAGATAATAACTCTAATTTTTGTAAGGGTGTGACTGTCTGTTACTCAGTGCCAGCAACATTGGCACTCTCGATGTGACTGCCACTTGTCTTTTGCCTGTAATCTACTAACTCAATGAATTAGCTGTGTGTAAAGTTTAAAAACTTTTTTGTACAATAAACCTGTGCTATCATTGTAGTTGATCAAATAAAACTTTATGCAGTTAGAGAGCAGGACAGTGCCTTTCAAATTTTTTGGTTGTTTGAGTTGCTACATCTGCAAGTGAACAAGACCACAAGAAATTAAATTAAGCCGGTAACAGTTAATGAGGTAGTTCAAGTGATAGGTTACATGATTTTTTAATTTTTCCATATTTTTTAAGCCATAAAAGAAGATAAAGCTTTAAAGGGCAGTCCTGGTATTGTGGTTTGTGTTTGCTCAAATGTGTTAAAGAGTGTAATGTTTAAAGAACAGACCTCCCAGAGCTGCAGACAAGACCAACAGCATAGCTTCAGCAGTACGTATTGTCACAGTTTTGTTCTCGCATTTAATTAAATTAAGAAGTCTTTGGAGTGATAGATTTTAGCTTGTGACTAATTCCAAACATACTGAATTGTAGTTAAATGGTAACTTAAAACTAATCTCTGGCATCATAGAGTTAACCTTGGATGAGACCTCGCAGCGTGTGTTATTTAAATATGCAGGCTTGGACATTTCCTCCTGCCCATCACTCATCAAGGTTACAGTGCTTCTGTCTATTCCTGGCTGAGCGCTGCTTCATGGAACTGCAGCACCTGCACCTGGATTAGTAATTCGAAGGCGGGCAAAACATCTCAAATTAGAACAAGCCTCCAACAGATGGGGTATAGTATGAAACTGGAGATGCCTGAAGACATCGAGGAGTTCACTGCATGTACAGAGTAGCTAGGACGGATCTCTACTCTGGTTTGCTTTACACATAAAAATGAGAGGGCTAGCTCAAACAAAAAAATATATGTCTTGCATGACAGTATAAGGATCTATTACTTGTTTATTGGAAAAAACGACAGAGGCTGCATACCAAAGTTACAGCATAAGAAATAAGAAAGAGCAATGAGAACTTTTTATTACAGTTTAGACTGCTAGAAAAAAATAATATAAATTAGAACATTTGGAAAGCGTTTATTGTTTATTTTTTATAATATTAGAAGAGCAATAAAACATACAAACCTTTACTGGCCAGTGGCCACAATTCATAAACTGCATTTTTTCATCTCATCTTCTCAGCCACTTTTCCTACATACTTTTTTAGATTTATGGTACATCATTCTCATTGTTTCACAGTACTAGGGTGTTGTACTGTGTTAGCCATTATGGATGTAATGAAAAGTCAAGCAAAATGACACCCTTTATTGGCTAACTAAAAAGAGTACAATATGAAAGCTGTCGAGGTAGTCATCTTGCCTGAATTAGAGGCCTGAGTTGCTCTCCATTCAAGCCAATTGGGAAACCAACTCTAGAAACTCTTAAGAGAGTTCATCAAAAGCCTACATGAAATAGAAGGTACAGTGGTGTGAAAAACTATTTGCCCCCTTCCTGATTTCTTATTCTTTTGCATGTTTGTCACACAAAATGTTTCTGATCATCAAACACATTTAACCATTAGTCAAATATAACACAAGTAAACACAAAATGCAGTTTTTAAATGATGGTGTTTATTATTTAGGGAGAAAAAAAATCCAAACCTACATGGCCCTGTGTGAAAAAGTAATTGCCCCCTTGTTAAAAAATAACCTAACTGTGGTGTATCACACCTGAGTTCAATTTCCGTAGCCACCCCCCAGGCCTGATTACTGCCACACCTGTTTCAATCAAGAAATCACTTAAATAGGAGCTGCCTGACACAGAGAAGTAGACCAAAAGCACCTCAAAAGCTAGACATCATGCCAAGATCCAAAGAAATTCAGGAACAAATGAGGACAGAAGTAATTGAGATCTATCAGTCTGTAAAGGTTATAAAGCCATTTCTAAAGCTTTGGGACTCCAGCGAACCACAGTGAGAGCCATTATCCACAAATGGCAAAAACATGGAACAGTGGTGAACCTTCCCAGGAGTGGCCGGCCGACCAAAATTACCCCAAGAGCGCAGAGACGACTCATCCGAGAGGTCACAAAAGACCCCAGGACAACGTCTAAAGAACTGCAGGCCTCACTTGCCTCAATTAAGGTCAGTGTTCACGACTCCACCATAAGAAAGAGACTGGGCAAAAACGGCCTGCATGGCAGATGTCCAAGACGCAAACCACTGTTAAGCAAAAAGAACATTAGGGCTCGTCTCAATTTTGCTAAGAAACATCTCAATGATTGCCAAGACTTTTGGGAAAATACCTTGTGGACTGATGAGTCAAAAGTTGAACTTTTTGGAAGGCAAATGTCCCGTTACATCTGGCGTAAAAGGAACACAGCATTTCAGAAAAAGAACATCATACCAACAGTAAAATATGGTGGTGGTAGTGTGATGGTCTGGGGTTGTTTTGCTGCTTCAGGACCTGGAAGGCTTGCTGTGATAGATGGAACCATGAATTCTACTGTCTACCAAAAAATCCTGAAGGAGAATGTCCGGCCATCTGTTCGTCAACTCAAGCTGAAGCGATCTTGGGTGCTGCAACAGGACAATGACCCAAAACACACCAGCAAATCCACCTCTGAATGGCTGAAGAAAAACAAAATGAAGACTTTGGAGTGGCCTAGTCAAAGTCCTGACCTGAATCCAATTGAGATGCTATGGCATGACCTTAAAAAGGCGGTTCATGCTAGAAAACCCTGAATTACAACAATTTTGCAAAGATGAGTGGGCCAAAATTCCTCCAGAGCGCTGTAATAGACTCATTGCAAGTTATCGCAAACGCTTGATTGCAGTTATTGCTGCTAAGGGTGGCCCAACCAGTTATTAGGTTCAGGGGGCAATTACTTTTTCACACAGGGCCATGTAGGTTTGGATTTTTTTTTCTCCCTAAATAATAAAAACCACCATTTACAAACTGCATTTTGTGTTTACTTGTGTTATATTTGACTAATGGTTAAATGTGTTTGATGATCAGAAACATTTTGTGTGACAAACATGCAAAAGAATAAGAAATCAGGAAGGGGGCAAATAGTTTTTCACACCACTGTATACTAGTCTGTGAAATATCTCAATCAAAAGCAGGAAACTGCAAGGTTGAAATTCCCCCCAATTTTAAACCAAGACGAAACAGATTAGGACATCTTTGACATTATACAGTGTGTAATGATCTTTTTCTTGCATTAAACACAAAGTTTCTATGTTTTCCTTCATTAGGTTTGCCTTTAAGTGTTAAAAGTATATTTTTGCGAGAAAGATAAACGATTCAGTCTTTCTTATACAGCAGCATGTGTCAAGGCAAAAATGTGTCCTTTATGGGAACTTTAGAAGAAATATATTGACTCATTCTGGTTCACATAAAGGCCAATGGGGGGGATTTGCACCTACAACCTTGTGTACCACACCACTCCTTAAACCACTTAACTAGTTATCCAGCAACAACTGTTTTTAAAAAATAATAAAAATAGTAACTAATGTTTTATTCCTCCACCATCCTAGTCCAGTCATGTTCATAATTTTCATCATCATTACAACAGCTATGATTTTAAATTCCAGATGTGATGTATTTTTTCTTATCTGTCATTAAGGATATATTCCCCATGAGGCTTTCTGGGGATGGTATGTGTCTTCAGGTTTAAAGATAGATAACAGTTTTCTAGCTTTGCTTGTCTATCTACGTCACCCACAGCATTTCAGCAATGTGACTGCTCCTAACGGGCTGACTCAGCTTTTGCTCAGGATATTCTAGTGTATGTATTTGAGTGAATTGAGACAATCCCAATGTGAGTGGCAACTGTTTTTAATTTTATCATATCTAAAGAGGAGAATATGTAGTACAAATCTGTATATTGTATGGTTATCAGCATGATTTGATTACACAATAAACAAGAAAATTGCCATATTCATGAGTAGTTTAACTAGGTTTATCACTTGCCTTTGCTGTCCACTCTCTGTGGTCTTACTGTAGGTATTCATTAAATATCTCCATAATAACACCAGTATCAGTACGTAAGTGTTGTGGAATTTACATGTTCTGCCCATGTGAGTTACCCTCCCACATTGCCAAAAATCCACAGGTTAGATTAACTGGCGTACCTATCCTGGTTCCAGCATGATTGCAAGTATGGCCCTGTAAAGGACTGGTGTCCTGTGTGAAGCTGTTTCCTGCCATGTACCTAGTGCTACTGGGATAAGCTCTGTTTTACTGTGATCATGCATTGGATTTAGCAGCTTTGAAAATGTATTTTTATATTTATATTTATCCATGTGTATCTAGCACCTTCCTGTACACTAGTGCAAATTTGTAAATATGTACACCTATTGAGGGCATATTGGTTAATTATAATAAGAACAATGAAATTTGCTCATTTTGTTTAATTTGTTTCAGATAACTTACACAAGGTTGTCTCCTGTTTCATGCTTGGTGCTGGTTTGAGAATGTTATGTTTGAATGCTATGCTAATCTATAAAAGAGAATGAAAAATGCTGCTGTGGCTACAAGTGGCACTTTTCTGTTAGATAAAATGGTGTAGACTGTCACACCTCCTTCTTACTCCACTTTTAGTTCTGGCTGCTAAAGTAGTCACTTTCATTTGTTCTTTTGTTTCCTTACTTAGAATCTTCAGAGTGTAATAAAGATCAGAAAACAAACACAGAAGAAAAAGATATCAGGAAGAGAAAAGTGCCTGCATCAAAGTCAGTTAAGACAAAGAAGAAGAAGAAAAAGCAGGTACTTGAGTTGCTTTCATAATATTTGATTTCAGTTTAAACAAAGTGATGCAAATACATTCATACCAAAGGGGGATCCTGCTTTTACTATATCAAGAAGCAGACCTGTCCTTGAAAAGCTGTAGGGCCCAGGGCAATTCAACAAGTACAGGGTTATGGCCCATTATCCACTATATATCTTGGATGACACATTGACTGAGTGACAAGCAATACATGCTGTTCATGGAAAACCTAAGGGAAAATGGTTTTCACTAAAGGATCAATCCCTTGGCCATAAGGCTCAGAGAAATCTAGTTTTATTGAAAACATAATTTAATTGTGAAAAAAATCTGAGAAAATTGCAATAATGTTTTTCTTTTTTATTCAGCAAAAAAGGGTCTGTTATTAAGAAAAGCAGGCACAGTTAACTTGATGTATATAAGACATGCTTCAATACAATATACAATAGTTTTAGGCAAAATTTAAAAGCAAAAGTGTAAATAGAATAACATAACCCAGCTTCCCCCAACGACCATCTCTGCATGTCTTATATGGCTTCAAACAGACTCTTTCATGCCACCAAGGTTGTGAGTTTCTATTGCATCTGGTCTTTTAAGTAGAATTTTATTCCTTATTTCAATGTCCACAACCTTTGGGACTAGAAGCACTGAAATGTAATGAGGTCCTAACTGCAGTCTTTTGGGATGCTTAGTCTCTTTATGTCCTTACTGTTCATAACTATAAATGGATTTCTCCTTCTCTGTCTTTGTAAGTCTCCCAAAAGATTTGAGAAGTAGGATTGTTTTGCACAAGTGCAGAAGGATTTTATGTCAATATTAATTTGGAAACGAGTTTGTGTTTGGTCTTCTTAAAAGAAGAGTTTTACATTTTGCAAAGTATTAAAGAATGCCTCTTAAGACCTGGCGTATTGGTGTCAGTTTTAAATAATTAGAGTTACGGGGAATACCTTGAGTAGGTTGCTCTGATCTGTAGTGTGTGTGTCAGTGTTGAACTCACAAGATTATGGTTTCCAGCCCAGACACTTTACTGCTTAGCTGCATCATCAAATGTTTTCTGTTATATTTAAACATAATGAGTGTGAAGTGTTCAATTAGACTATTATTTGTTTCTTTTTGTAACTGTTTCTGTACAAGAGTGAAGCATGAAACCATAATTCCTTTTGGCAGCTTATATCCTGATGTAACCTCTCATATTTTCAAGAGTTATTATACTGTAGCTTCCAGAACCAGAGTGGTTAGAGTATAATTATGTTATTGTTATGTAAAATATAGGTTTATTTTTCTACAATGTCTACAGAACGTTTTTTCTTCCCCTGATGGATTTCTTTTTTCTGTTTTAGCTTACAGAGTCTCTTGATGAAATAATTGGAGATCATGATAGTCAAAAGGTTCTGGAAAAACCAAAAAGGAGGAGGAAGGTGCTGATTTTTGTAATGCTTGTATGATTTATGTTGCAGACCAATTATTAGTGGCAAATTAATTATAACACATATCAAATGTACTTTACAGTATTTCCCAGGTCTTATTCATAAATACCTTTCACTTACTCAAAGTCAAATACCATAAACAGTATACATTATACCTGAAATATTTAGTACATTACAATATAAACCATATTTTTTTGAAAAACAAGTATAACTATATTCCTTTAAAAGTTATCCAAAGTGGTTGCCTGTTTTACTTTAAAAGTCTTCATCTGCTAGTTGAATTCAGTGTCTCTCCAATTTAAATGCATTCTTCATATTGACAGTGTATAGAAGAACTGATGGATCTAGATCATTTGTTTAATTTTACAGTTGTTATAGTGCCTGGGTTGTATGGTGGCACAGCACTGGGATTCCATTATGTAACTAAAATAACAGCAGTCTTACCAGCCCCTATAGTAGTTCCTCTTGTGATGGTGCAGGTCAGCCCCATGGTACTGGGTTCTTCTGGTGAGCCATTTGAACCCGCCACCATCAGTGACGTAACTAACGGATGAGCCAGTAGATGAGGATACAACACACAAACATATCAAGGGGTTGTTGCAAAAGTGATAAGGTGCTTTCATTAAAACAATACATCAAAAACAACATTGTTCAAAAGTGCAGTGCAAAAATGTTCAATGAATAAAAAAATAATCCTATAAAAATGAGTGTCTATGGAGGTTAAAAAATCCCAATAAATAAATCCATTAAAAGTGAGGTTAAAAACACAGGCAGGAAACTGTCATTTATAATTCAGATCCCTGATGCCTTCCTTTTAAAACTGACGTCTCCTCGATATGCCCTTCCCAGACCTTGCAGACAAGGAGAAATCCACCAGTAGGCAGAGGCAACCTTTTATTCCACTCTGTGTCCCCACATCCAATTCCATGGCATTCCACTGCCAAGCCCTGCTCCGCTCCCACTGCTGCCGATACCTGGCCTCTCCCAGCGAGAGCACACTCTGAGCATAACAGTTGCTCCAGCTCCGTAGTTGCTCAATAGGAGCGATCCCTCAGTCCCCTCCTAAGCATCAGCCACACGCTCCTTCCTGGGGCTCCATTCCTGTCTGCCTGCTTCCTCCTGTCTTGCACCGTCTGATTTTTTTCACAATTACAGGAAAAACTTCTGTCTGGTAGCATTGACTGTGCTCGGAAATGCATTTGGTTTACAGACAATAATTCTTGGTGTTATGTTAACTGATTTAATGTCCTTATTGTATTTTTCTCACTGTTATTGTTTTCCTTTTTTCATATTTTTTTTTAGAAGAAGAAGATCACCGACGTTCTGGCAGCTTCATCTCCCCAACCAGGCTGTCCTGCTGATTTGCAGAAAGTCATAGAAGCGCACTACACAGGCAAACGATCTGTTATTGAAATGGAGGAGCTCAGTCTTCCAGGTCTTAGAAATCAGTGCTACTCTTTTGTCTTACAGCTGTCATTAGACTGTTACAATTGCTGTGGTGTTAGATTTGGAAGAACTGTAACAAATAATTGTTTTTATCATCTGGATATTATCCCTGTCCAGGGATTGTCCCTGTCTTACCTCCTAGATTGTTGGGATAGGCTCCAGCTGCCCCATGACCTTACTCTACAGTAGATAGGGTTAGGAAGATTAATGGAAAGATGGATATGTTAAGTCAAGCTTGTGAATATAAATGATAAAAAATAAAATTCTAAGTTATATATAGGTTGAAATATAGGTGAATTTAAGAAGACAATCACAAGGTTTGTGAGGCATACCAGCTGGCTAAAGGGATTAGACTTTAAGGCTGAAGTTGTCTAGCAGCACACAGTTACATAAGAAGACCAGGGCTGAAACAGAAATAAAGACAATAAAAGGTGTCTGTTGAAAAACAAATCATTTACACTGATACAATACAGTTTTCACCTCACAAAGCAAGTACTGGCATTATGGAGGCAATTTTGGGACTAAATCAGTATTTCTCCTTGAGTATAGCCAAAGGTCAGTCTTCACTATTGATTATTAATAATTCTTGACTGAAAAAAATAATATAAATCATGGTTTCATTCTGAGTATTTGTAAATCCATATGAAATGGTTCCGCTTCAGATAATATGGCCGCTTTTTTGGTCAAAATTGTACAGATCTCTGTGGAAAAATGATCTGCATTTAAAGTGAAAGGGTTGAAAACTACAGTTTTGTTAAAAAAAAAAGGCTGAAGAAGTGGAAAGAGAATTTAGCTAATGTTGTTTTCAGACTTGAGTTATGGATAAAAGTCTGTAGACGCCTGACAATCCCATCTATATGAGCTTATTGAACATCTAATTGCAAACTCATGAGCATTAATAGAATTGCAGCCCAAAATCCACCCCTCCTTTATGGCTACATCAACCCCCACTCTTCTGGGAAGGCTTTCCACAAGATTTTGAAGTGTCTGTCGGATTTTGTGCCTGATCAACCTAAAGAGCATTTCTGATGTCAGGTACTGATGTTGCGTAAGAAGACCCGGCTCCCCATTAGCACTCCATGTCATTCCAACGGTGTTCAGTAGGGCTCAGGTCAAAGCTCTGTACAAGACTACTTGAGTTTCTCCACAACAAACCTCTCAAGCCATGCCTTTATGGACCTGGTTTTGTGCATGGGGCACAGTCTTACCAGAATATGGCTTTTCCCAAATGGTCGACACAAAGTTAAAAGTGCACAATTGTGTAAAATGTGTCTGTATGATTTGTATGCTGTAATATTAACAGTAACTTTCACTGGAAGGAGCCTAGCTCAAACCCTGAAAACCAGACAGAGACCATTCATTACCCCTCCTGCACCAAACTTACAATAGGCACTGTTCAATCTGGAAGGTAGAGATCTCCTGGTATCTGCCAAACCCAGATTCATCCATTAGACTGCCAGATAGTGAAGTGTGATTCATCACTCCAGAGAACTTGTTTCCACTGCTCCAGTGTACAATGGTGGTGTGCTTTATACCACTCCACCAGACACATGGCATTGCACACAGTGATCTTAGGCTTGTGTGTAGCTGCTTGGCAATGGAAATCCATTTTCTGATAGTTAGGAACTCTATTGAGAGTGATGCAACACAGGATAGGTTTTTTTATTATTATTTATATGCACTATGCACTTCAGTACATAGCGACGCTACTCTGTGAGGTGACGTGGTCCACCATTTTGTACCAGAGCAGACATTTCACTTACTGATTTTTGGCAAAAGTGGCTTCCTATGACAATGCCCCATTTAAAGTCATTGAGCTTTTCAGTATGACCCATTCTACTGCCAGTGTCTGTCAATGGAGATTGCATGGCTCTGTTCTTGATTTTATGCACCTGTTAAAAAAGGGAGTTGCTGAAACACCTGAACTCAGTAATTTAGATGGGTACTTAAATTCTTTTAGTGGGTACATATTAATTTCCTAATTTTTAACTCTCTGCTGGTTAAGCCTAAAAAAACAGATGTAGTGTTCAGGGAGCTATATGTGTAAATCACCAAATTCTGCCTCCTTATGATGTACACGTTTCCCCTTATCCCCTTGCCTCTGCATCTGTTTCCCAGCACAATCCTCAGGTCAGTTTTCCTCATGTTTTTTAAAAAACTATGGAAGCCAGCTTATGCTGGCACTTACAAAGACAACAAAGCAGACAATGTGGCCTAGAGGCTTGGACATTAGGCTTCAAAACACAGCTCTGCGTGTTCAGCTTCCACCATGGGCTCACTGTGCGATCCTGAGCAAGTACCTTGTCGTGTCTATGTTGCAAGTGTAAAAACATCTGAAAGGTATTACTGATCTTGTAAGGCAGGTTAACTGCTTCTGTCAATATGCAGTAATAGTAATAATAATAATAATAATGATAGCAATGGAAAAGGTAATACTGTCGATTCAATCAGTATTGGGCAGTGCACAGTTCCTAGTATTGCCACATACCTGCTCTCAGGACCTGGACTTTGTTCCTGATCTTGTCATTGCCCATTTGTGTTTTTATTCAGGTACCTCAATTACCAAACACAACCTACATGTTTGTTAGGCAAACTGATGCTTTAGAAATGGCACAATGTGAGAGAGTTTATACGTGTGTGTATGTGAATGCACCCAGAGATGATTCCAGCTTTGTGCCCAATGTTGCCAGGATTGGCTCAAATTGTGCACCACATTGTAATTGAAAAATAAGACTCAGAATCTGATTGTAAAGACACTGTATTGCAATAGTAAGGAACTAAATAAATTCTAGGCACTTTTATAAAGAAAGAACACACAGTTTTCCTCAGCAGAACTTAAAACTACATATTTATTTACTTAAAATATCAAATTAGCATTAAATTCCCTAAAAGCCAAAGAAAATATATTCTTGGAAAAATCCTGCTATTGGTGCAGGAGAAAATGTGGGGTTGGTGGTGTCTGCGAAATGGCAGATAACATGGATTGCATTCATTTTAAACTGATAAGTTTTACCTAACTGATAAGTGATAAAGTGATATTAATCATTTTGAATCAATTTTAGTTAAATTATCCAAAATGATTTTAGGCACAATTGATATTTTATTTGCTTAGGTTATCTACTGAAGTTTAACCATTTTTATATCCTTTACAGATTCCTGCTTCTTTCCAAGCAATGATCTTAGTCACAGTCTTTCATCATTTCTGAAAGAAAGTAAGTGTACGCTCACATTTTATTCTGTTTCAAATAATACAACAATAGGAGTTAGCATTTCAATATTTCTGGATTTTAAATGTTTCATACATGCATGATTTGGGCAAGGTCAAGGTTCCCTACCACTCTTCTTGGAACAAGGAATATTGAAGAACAGTAATTTTAAATTCTTGCAGCATATCCTCAACTGGTTCCAGTCTAGCCTTTGATTTTGTTTTTAAGCCATTTATATGTGCCTTTAATTTATTTTTGTTTCATTTGTTTATTTAGTTGTTTGTAATTTGCTTTCCTAATTCATACATTTTACTGGAACTGATTCCCCCTAATCAGGGATAGCATTCTTACAGTCATGTTTGATGTTAAGCTTGTGCCAAAGATAGCACTTAGTCTTGAGGTTAGAAGTGCCAATTTCCTTAACATCAGACCCATAGGCTATTCTTTTGCTTTTATTCTAAGACTTTTGTCAAACTGTGGTTGGAATTTGATGTGAGACTTTTCTTTGTTCCTGCACTCTTTTTCATTGCATCATAATTTCCAGTAATTTATTAGATCCAAAGTTTCTCCTAGTAATTCGGTGCTATAGGCCTCTTCATGACCACATTGACTTCCCAAATGCCCTATTTTAGTGAGTGCACTTCATATGGTCATATTTTAACTATTTATTTATAATAGGGACATACCCAATTTTTGTCTTGTCTGTCTTGACAGCACACTTAGCACATCTACCTATCCTTCAACAAAGTGTTCTGTCATGACTTCTCTGTCAGTGACCTGGCAAATTAACTTCATTATAATGCCACCTTTATAGTACACCACCTAAGGAATCACTTGTTAAGCTTTGTTGGTAGGTTAGTTGGAGAATTTAACCAGCTCCATACTTGTCGAAAGGTAGTATCACACTAACAAAATTAAAAATGCAGGACTATGCTCATTTAGATAATAGCCAATCAGGAACAGAATGACAATGGAAGAAAAGACCATGAGCAAGGGATTACTGAACACTCTAAAGGTGATAACTGCATGAAACAATGTCTTGTAGAAAAACAGGAATATTGATGCCCAGATATTTCATCAAGGTAACCAAAAAAACATACTGGGCGAAAAACCAACTGACAGCATAAGTAGTGTAATGGAAGTGTAGCGAGTTCCTCTTAAATTGAATAAGGAGCCCGGAACATACAAAAAACTCCTACTCTTAGGAAAATTAAATTCTATTAGGTACAAAACCCGACAGAACCTGAGCCCCAATTTGATGTCCCCAGATGGAGTTGTCTTTTATGAATTTATACAAAATAAAAAGAAATAATCACCCCAACAATTATTTAGCCAAACAAAAAGAATATATATTATAAATCAAACAAAACATACCCGTCTAGATACACACATATATATATATATATATATATATATATTCACTCACTCACTCATCACTAATTGTCCAACTTCCCGTGTAGGTGGAAGGCTGAAATTTGGCAGGCTCATTCCTTACAGCTTACTTACAAAAGAACTTCATTTCGAAATTCTACGCGTAACGGTCATAACTGGAACCTCTTTTTTGTCCATATACTGTAATAGACTGCAGCTCGATGGCCCTGGGAGGCGGAGTTGCGTATTGCGTCATCACGCCTCCCACGTAATCATGTGAACTGACTGTGAACGCAGTACGTAGAAAACAAGGAAGAGCCCCAAAGAGCGCTGAAGAAAACATTCATTACACAATTGAGAAGACAGCGAAACAATAAGAAGCGAGCGAGTGACGCATACAAGCATATTCATAAGTGCAGCTACTGCGGAAACAAAGCACGGTGTAAACCGTAAGTTTAAATTAAGTTTATAGAAACACTCCCGCTGCCGTTTGCAATACCATATTCGCGACATACCAGTTTAATGAGAAGACACGAGGTATAAACGAGACTTTGGATCACTTTGTAACGGAGTTAAAATTGCTGTAGTGAGAAACTTTTAAGTGCCGGGTCTTAGCTAACATTAAATAAAGCCGTGGACATCGCAACATCACACGAGAGCGGCTCACGTGAACTGACTGAACTCAGCACGAGTGATCACCTCGATGAATCAAACCTGTTCAAAAAACACATTACACAATGTATAATGTAGGAAAAGAATATGAAGAGACTGACGCATACAGACATTTTCATGAGTGCAGATACTTCGGAAACAAAGCACCGTGTACACCTAAAGTTTAAATTAAGTTCATAGACCTACAAAAGGTTGCCATTGATTTGAGGCAAGATTGCTTTTCTCCTGTACAACTATACGTTGCATTCTCAACAGTAAGCATGCATGGCTTGGTCATATTACAACCGGAGTGCTGAACTGACAACGTGGTATACAAAGAGAACTATAACAATCGTAATAAACGAACAATAAAACAGCGGACAACCCGTGGATTAAATAAAAAGGCTGCTTCCTTGGCGAAGCAAGGAAAAAGGATGACCTTATATGGCGTTCGTTTATAAAACAGCGGAGAAGCTGTGTAAAGGCTGCTTCACAAAAAAACAGCAGAGTGCCTTATATGAGCAGGCAGTCAGCTAAAGAATGGAATCAATAAATAACTATAATCGTAATAAACGAACAAAAAATAGCAGAGAATCCGCGGATTACATAAAGGAAATGGGTACCTGAACAGAAAAGTGAGTCTCAAATAGCTACACAATAACTATAACAATCGTAATAAACGAACAATAAAACAATACAGAACCGCTAAGCAAGGATAAAGGACAGCCTTATATGGTGTTCGTTTATAAACAGCGGAGAGGCTGTGTAAAGGCAGCTTCACAAAAAAAAAGATCCTTAACAAATTGTTATTGGAATATTTTCCCTCAATTTAAAAAGGTTTTCTTTTCTTCTTAATAAAAATTTAAAAGCAGTACTTCGCCGCTGCGAAGCACGCGGATTTGGCTATATATATATATATATATATATATAGATATATATATATATATAGAGATATATATATAGATATAGATATATATATAGAGATATATATATATATATATATATATATAGATATATATATGTAGATATATATATATATATATATGTATATCTATAATAATAAAAGGCAAAGTCCTCACTGACTGACTGACTCACTCACTCACTCACTGACTGACTGACTCATCACTAATTCTCCAACTTCCCGTGTAGGTGGAAGGCTGAAATTTGGCAGGCCCATTCCTTACAGCTTACTTACAAAAGTTAGGCAGGTTTCATTTCGAAATTCAAAGCGTAATGGTCATAACTGGAACATATTTTTTGTCCATACACTGTAATGGAGGAGGCGGAGTCACGTATCGCGTCATCACGCCTCCTACGTAATCACGTGAACTAAAAACAAGGAAGAGATTTACAGCACGAGAGACACGCGGGAACGAAGGTAAATGACGTTAATTTTTGACTGTCTTTTAATACTGTGTAAGCATACATATTAACACATGTGCAATTAAACGTG
Source organism: Erpetoichthys calabaricus (assembly GCF_900747795.2). Lineage (NCBI taxonomy): Eukaryota > Metazoa > Chordata > Cladistia > Polypteriformes > Polypteridae > Erpetoichthys > Erpetoichthys calabaricus. The sequence goes on from NC_041397.2 coordinate 168,528,911, forward strand.
TGCATTTACGGGGTGATTTCTCAGGCTTAAAAGCTCACCTTTTATCAAACGCGGGAACAAAGGTAACTGACGTTGTTCACTGTCTTTTAATACTGTGTAACCATACATATTAACACATGTGCAATTAAACGTGTGCATTTACGGGGTGATTTCTCAGGCTTAAAAGCTCGCCTTTTACTAAAAAGGTAAATGCAAAACTATTTTCAATCAGTTTATTGAAACGCTCCCGTTAAGGATTGCAATAACATATTCGCGAGATAAAAGAACGAAGTAGAGGGAAATGGAGGAAGAGCCGGAAACAGCAAAGAGCAAAAAATTAATTAAACAATTGAGAACGGAGCGAGTGAAGCATACAAGCATGTTCATAAGGGAAACAAAGCACGGTGTAAAACGTAACTTTAAATTAAGTTTATAGAAACGCTCCCGCTGCGGATTGCAATAACATATTCGCGAGATAAAAGTTTAATGAGAAGACACGAGGTATAAACGAACCACACGCCGTGGCGCAACGTTAGGGGCAACAGTTTCAACCATTCTATGATCTGCTTCTCGCAACTGAAAGACGGCACATGGCGGATGTTAGCCGACTTGCTGACCGCAACGTTAGGGGCTTCAACTATGGCGCTCACGCCACATCTCAGTGCCAACACTTTCCAGACTCTACTTAAAAGACACGCCCTCCTCACTGGACAGTTAAAAAGACCAATCAAACTAACGATGACATCAAGTATTACCCAATCAAAAGTAGGAAAGGAGGCATCTTCATAAAATGCGTGTGGGATGATTTGCATGACACGCTGCTTTAAAAAAAAAATGATAAAAAAAATACGGGATAAATCCCGTCCAGTATTGATTCAAAACGGGACTCGCAATTTCATTCTCAAACGCGGCACGATTCCGTATTTTAAAGGACGGGTGGCAACCCTACAGTGCCAGGTAAGCACCCATACAATCAGATTGTGATTCAGACTAGGAATGCAATGAATGTAATTTCCCCGATCTACATACAAGGCGAAAGTCTTGCAACATTCAAAGATGAGTACTTATTAAGTACACCATGGCACATAAAAGAGCTTATGAAGCCTTGAGCCGAAAAAAGCAAGATCTCAGAGATCGTAAAAAAAAAAAAGAGGTAATGTCGTTTTACTCGCTGTACATTTTACTCAAACATTACCAGTTATTCCATGAGGGAGACCAGCAGATGAACTCAACGCGTGTTTAAAATCCATGCTTCTCCCACGATCGGTTATATGTCGCGTGTTCTCGGGTAGGTACACCAAAAAATGTATACATTTAAGCATGTAATGGGCAAACAAAAAATGAGGTATACCCGAAGGCACTGCAGTAGTACTCAATGTAACTTTACTTCTTAAATGTTAATGTTTTACTGTTTAATAATTTATACGCTTCTTATATATTGTTCTAATTCTTTTATCAAAATACCAGTGACAGCGCAATGCACGATAACATGGAGTGAATACACCATACGCATCTGCCCACGGCCGCCCTGGTGTGCGCAGATAGGAGTTGATTCTAAAATAAAATAAACATAAAAACAGTAATACAATCATCACCCATAAAGCGGATAGCAGACGTGACGTATTATATGTGTACCAGATTTCAAGTCAATAGGTGAAAAGGTTTGCAAGCTACAGCTGATTTAAAATCCTGGACAGACCAACGAAAAGCCACGGTAGCAAATTATAGAAGAAGATTTTACTGTTTAATAATTTATATTTATATGAAATGTGCTTCTTATATATTACTTCATATTCTCATATGATAATGATGTTAATGTTGTTTATATTGATTTCTATGTTATTGTAAGTGCATCTATGTGTGTGTATGTATGTATGTATGTATGTATGTATGTGTATATATATATATATATATATATATATATATATATATATATATATAAAAAATCTATATATAAAAAATATATGTGTATATATGTATATATATATATATATATATATATATATATATATATATATATATATATAAAAAATCTATATATAAAAAATATATGTGTATATGTATATACTAGCAAAATACCCGCGCTTCGCAGCGGAGAAGTAGTGTGTTAAAGAGGTTATGAAAAAAAAAGGAAACATTTTAAAAATAACGTAACATGATTGTCAATGTAATTGTGTTGTCATTGTTATAATTGTTGCTGTTTTTTATATATATATATATATATATATATATATTATATATATAATATACACACACACATAAACATTTATATACATATATATACATATCTACATATACACATCTACATATATATACACACATACATAAACACACACATAAGACTTACTGAGTGAAACGGGCTTTCATTGACAATCATGTTACGTTATTTTTAAAATGTTTCCTTTTTTTTTCATAACCTCTTTAACACACTACTTCTCCGCTGCGAAGCGCGGGTATTTTGCTAGTATATATATATATATATACATATACATATACACACATACATGCAGTTTTAATAACACAGAAATCAATATAAACATTAACATCATTATCATATGAGAATATGAAGTAATATATAAGAAGCACATTTCATATAAATATAAATTATTAAACAGTAAAATCTTCTTCTGTAATTTGCTACCGTGGCAATTTGTGTGTCTGTCCAGGATTTAAAATGACCTATAGCTCGCAAACCGTTTCACCTATACACTTGAAATGTGGTACACATATAGTACGTCACGTCTACTATCCGCTTTATGGGTGATGATTGTTTTAGTCTTTTTATCTTTATTTTATTTTATTGTAGAATCAACTCCTATCTGCGCACAGCAGGGCAGCCGTGGGCGGATGCGTATGGTGTATTCACTCCATGTTATCGTGCATTGCGCTGTCAGTGGTATTTTGATAAAAGAATTTGAACAACATATAAGAAGCGTATAAATTATTAAACAGTAAAACATTAACATTTAAGAAGTAAAGTTACATGAAGTACTACTGCAGTGCCTTCGGGTGTACCTCATTTTTTCTTTGCCCATTACATGCTTAAATGTATACATTTTTTGGTGTACCTACCCGAGAACACGCGACATATAACCGACCGTGGGAGAAGCATGGATTTTAAACACGCGTTGAGTTCATCTGCTGGTCTCCCTCGTGGAATAACTGGTAATGTTTGACTAAAATCTACAGCGAGTAAAACGACATTACCTCCTTTTTTTTTTTTTTACGATCTCTGAGATCTTGCTTTTTTCGGTTCAAGGCTTCATAAGCTCTTTTATGTTGTATGGTGTACTTATCCCAAACCATCATCTTTGAATGTTGCAAGACTGTCGCCTTGTATGTAGATCGGGGTAATTACATTCATTGCATTCCTAGTCTGAATCACAATGTGATTGTATGGGTGGTTACCTGGCACTGTAGGGTTGCCACCCGTCCTTTAAAATACGGAATCGTGCCGCGTTTGAGAATGAAATTGCGCGTCCCGTTTTGAATCAATACTGGACGGGATTTATCCCGTATTTTTTGTATCATTTTTTTTTTAAAGCAGCGTCTCATGCAAATCATCCCACACGCATTTTATGAAGATGCCTCCTTTCCTACTTTTGATTGGGTAATACTTGATGTCATCGTTAGTTTGATTGGTGTTTTTAACTGTCCAGTGAGGAGGGCGTGTCTTTTAAGTACAGTCTGCAAAGTGTTGGCACTGAGATGTGGCGTGAGCGCCATACTTGAAGCCCCTAACGTTGCGGTCAGCAAGTCGGCTAACATCCGCCATGTGCCGTCTTTCAGTTGCGAGAAGCAGATCATAGAATGGTTGAAACTGTTGCCCCTAACGTTGCGCCACGGCGTGTGGTTCGTTTATACCTCGTGTGTTCTCATTAAACTTTTATCTCGCGAATATGTTATTGCAATCCGTAGCGGGAGCGTTTCTATAAACTTAATTTAAACTTATGTTTTACACCGTGCTTTCTTTCCCTTATGAACATGCTTGTATGCTTAACTCGCTCTGTTCTCAATTGTTTAATTAATTTTTTGCTCTTAGCTGTTCGCGGCTCTTCCTCCATTTCCCCCTACTTCGTTCTTTTATCTTGCGAATATGTTATTGCAATCCTTAACGGGAGCGTTTCAATAAACTGATTGAAAATAGTTTTGCATTTACCTTTTTAGTAAAAGGCGAGCTTTTAAGCCTGAGAAATCAGCCCGTAAATGCACACGTTTAATTGCACATGTGTTAATATGTATGGTTACACAGTATTAAAAGACAGTGAACAACGTCAGTTACCTTTGTTCCCGCGTTTGATAAAAGGTGAGCTTTTAAGCCTGAGAAATCACCCCGTAAATGCACACGTTTAATTGCACATGTGTTAATATGTATGCTTACACAGTATTAAAAGACAGTCAAAAATTAACGTCATTTACCTTCGTTCCCGCGTGTGACTCGTGCTGTAAATCTCTTCCTTGTTTTTAGTTAACGTGATTACGTAGGAGGCGTGATGACGCGATACGTGACTACGCCTCCTCCATTACAGTGTATGGACAAAAAATATGTTCCAGTTATGACCATTACGCTTTGAATTTCGAAATGAAACCTGCCTAACTTTTGTAAGTAAGCTGTAAGGAATGAGCCTGCCAAATTTCAGCCTTCCACCTACACGGGAAGTTGGAGAATTAGTGATGAGTGAGTCAGTCAGTCAGTCAGTGAGGGCTTTGCCTTTTATTATTATAGATAATATATCTGTATATGTGTGTATATGTGTGTGTATATGTGTATATGTATATATATATGACAGCAACACTCATAACAATGACAACACAATTACATTGACAATCATGTTACGTTATTTTTAAAATGTTTCCTTTACTTTTTCATAACCTCTTTAACACACTACTTCTCCGCTGCGAAGCGCGGGTATTTTGCTAGTATATATATATATATACCGTCTTTTTCCGAAAATAAGACATCCCCCGAAAATAAGCCCTATCAAGATTTTCGGAACTTTTTGTAATATAAGCCCTCCCCCGAAAATAAGCCCTAGTTAAAATAATGTGAAAAAAAGAATTCGTTAAAAAATGCTGTTGATTTATTAAG
>NC_041397.2:168543978-168601478 GCF_900747795.2 Erpetoichthys calabaricus
TCCTTGTTACAAGCTGAAATCCGTCTCACCCGGGTGTCTCTGTGTTAGCGTCCCTCCATGGCCGCCTCTTGCATCACAAATGCAACGATAAGCCGCGCGCTCCAAGGTTCCTCTTCGATTAGCCAGCACCTCTGCTTTTCGATGCGTCCAACCGTTTGTACTTTTGGGAACTTTACATGCTTTACCAATCACTTCCTTTATCAATTCACCTTCCCAGATAACTCTTTTAAACAAACTTCTTTCTCACTCCTCTCTTTTTTTAAATACGCGCCTCCTTGCCTTTTTTAGTCTGTTCTTCCTCTTACGTCACACCAAAGTGCATTTTGGCAAGGACCCCCAGGCGTTGTTTGGACCCCTACTCCCCTTAAAGAGATATCCCACAGTCAATTATTCCTTTGGACATAATCTTTAAAGGGAAGCAAGCGGCAGAAACAGTTAAAAGCACACAAAAAAAATATGTGACAACCGTTACAGAAGGAGAACTAACTTTGCTAGTCCCAGTCTCAAATGAAATAAAAAACCTAAGGATATGAGAGTGATCAGTAGGAGTACAGTGATCCCTCGCTATATCGCGCTTCGCCTTTCGCGGCTTCACTCCATCGCGGATTTTATATGTAAGCATATTTAAATATATATCGCGGATTTTTCGCTGCTTCGCGGGTTTCTGCGGACAATGGGTCTTTTAATTTCTGGTACATGCTTCCTCAGTTGGTTTGCCCAGTTGATTTCATACAAGGGACGCTATTGGCAGATGGCTGAGAAGCTACCCAACTTACTTTCTCTCTCTCTCTCTTGCGCTGACGTAGGGGGGTGTGAGCAGGGGGGCTGTGTGCAGCTGCTTCCTGAAGGACATGCTGCACGGTGCTTCGCATACTTAAAAGCTCAAAGGGCACGTATTGATTTTTGACTTTGTTTTTCTGTGGCTCTCTCTCTCTCTCTCTCTCTCTCTCTCTCTCTCTTCCTGCTCCTGACAGAGGGGGTGTGAGCTGCCGCCTTCAACAGCTTTGTACCGGCGGTGCTTCGCATACTTAAAAGCCTTATTGATTTTTTTTTTGACTGCTTGCTTTGTTCTCTGTCTCCTGACGCGCACTCCTTTGAAAAGAAAGATATGTTTGCATTCTTTTAATTGTGAGACAGAACTGTCATCTCTGTCTTGTCATGGAGCACAGTTTAAACTTTTGAAAAAGAGACAAATGTTTGTTTGCAGTGTTTGAATAACGTTCCTGTCTCTCTACAACCTCCTGCGTTTCTGCGCAAATCTGTGACCCAAGCATGACAATATAAAAATAACCATATAAACATATGGTTTCTACTTCGCGGATTTTCCTATTTCGCGGGTGGCTCTGGAACGCAACCCCCGCGATGGTGGAGGGATTACTGTATTACCAAGAAGAAGCAAAATATAATAAGGATGCAAAGAATTTTTTATGATAGGACCTAGCCCCACAGGCTGTGGTCAAGTGGTATATTTAGAAACTCAAATTAATAGTCAAAGAGGCAGACATACTGTATACCAACAGGTTGAAAAAAAGTCTGGGGACTGAGGATTTGTAAGAAATCAGAATATATTATGTACTTTTAAATAGCAGAATAAAGGAATAGGTTATTTACTGTATATACACGAGTATAAGTCAGGTTTTGAAACCCGAAATATCAATCATAAAATCAGACCCAGACTTATACGCTCGTTCAAAAAATGCGACCCTTACATTTTTTTTTTTTTTTTTTTTTTTTTTTTTTTACATCTTCTTGCTTCCTCCAATCTCATCATTTTCTCAGATGCATCAAATTTTGTTGCAGCAGCGCAGTTACCAATTTCTTTTGCCACTTGCTAATTTAAAACTAGCTTCATATTTTCTTCTGATTGAACGCTCCATCATAGATGTGGAATGCTGTTACAACAAAGTTGTTTGAGGGTGTGAAATACAAAAAACACAAAACAGTTCAAACGTCGCTTCGGAATAGTTTGGGTATTACCGTGTGGTCACGTAGGCACAATACATAGAGAAAACAAAATGGCAGTGTGCTCCATGGTTACGCTCTCAGGTGGTCGTTAGCATATCATCTTGGACCAATAGCATGAGTTTTCGACTTATATGACCAACATTATAAAATACTGGAAATTATACGATAAAATCAAGCCCCGACTTATCCGCGGGAGAATCTTAAATACGAGTATATATGGTAATCATATAAATGTAATGAATTATTATTATTATTAATCACATCTGGTGGCAGTAGCCTGGTACAGGTTTATGTGAATGCTCTGCTCTCACTCTGGGTCTAACTCTCACCCTTAACCTATGTTATTGGAGTGCACATGATAAGTTCTTCCCCCCAAGCTGGACAAAGTGACAGTCATACTTGACAAATCTAGTGAATGAATGTACATAAGCAGCAGCCTGAACAAGAGACATAGTATCTATGAGTAATTAGCCAAGAGGAAGCATGTAGACACATAAAAGCAGCGAGTCAAGGCAAAATCATTGAGGAATTCTTTACTAAACTGGTGTCTTGCTGAACCTACTGTTGCCAAGAAAGAAAGCTCTGGTAAGTAATACATTGTGTTTAGCTGTGGTCTTAAAGGAGAATAGTGCTAATTAGCTGTAGAAATAGGTTTATGATCACTCAGTATTTTAATTATTAGTTTTATCTTCAGTAATGCTAGTAATTAATTAAAACAATCAACAAAATACCTCCAAAGAGACACCAAGTTAAATGTAGTTTGAGTTAAGGATCTGTGTTTCACTTCCCAGCCAGGAGGCCAGAAATATAAAGACCGCAAGGTTCACAAATCAGCGAAAATCTACATTAAACACTTTGCTTTCTCTGTTATGGTTCAACGTGGCCATTGCCTTACTTTCACAAATAACCCATGTACCTTTGTAGCAATAAATTTAAAAAAATAACATTTATTTATAACATAAGGATAATAAAAAATTAATATATAAAATTATATACAGTACATATATATGTGTGTGTATATATATATATATATATATATATATATATATATATATATATATATACAGTATATATATATATATATATACTTTGTGTGTGTGTGTATGAGAGAGATACTGTATGTATATAGAAATACAGACAAAAGACAGTAACAAACAGCACAAAAACATAAAATTAAGTAAGCTTAATTGAACTTTTTCTTTTCTATTGAAAAAGCCACATAACTTATTAATTCTGATCTATTAATTCATTTGTTCAAGATGGATAAGTTCTTTAGCTAGTTATAAAGTTTCTCGTAACAGCACCACAGCTACGTTACATCTACAATCTGTATTTGCTCACTGCACTCCCTCACGCAGTGTTTCGTTGTCTGTGTAGGGTTGTGCGTGTGTATGTGAGAGAGCTGCTGCTCTACACGCTTTTTTTTTTTACTGAATTGAAGATGAGAAGCTCATAACAGCCAGAATTTATCTTTCGCAAGGTTACTGCCTTTTTACTTCAGTGACACCAATACAATGAGTGCTTTGTCCTATCTATTAAATTGCAGTTAACTAGCTGTGACCCATCTAAGACAGACTGAAATCTAAGTAGTCAACATAGACCTCAATGTTAACATTTGCAGTGCACCTGAAATGCATAGGTCCCTGCTATATGTCATTTGGTATAGGATTCATAATGCCAGTGTTAATGTCTGTGATTTGCCATCTTTTGAAGTGAATAATGCAGTGCATTTTATTACTAAAATGTTTGTGATGTACTGTCTTTTGAATGACAGACACACCGCAACTGGACAGACACACAGACATTTATCTTTTTATTAAGGTGGATAGTTCTCAAAATCAGAATATGTACTTATAGTTTGAAGTTAGCGGTGCTTTGTTCCTTCCCTGGTCAGTTTCCTCCAAACATGTGGAAGAATCTTTAGCATACTGTCTTTGTTTATGAGCTTGTCCCCTTATTTGCCTTGTTTGCACCTGTTATTTGCAGGTGGTACTGCAGTCACCCTTCAAGATTTTTTACACATACTATGTTTGGTTGCTAGGTAAATTATGTCAGGTGGGTTGGCTGGTGATCAGTCAACCAATGTTTTTAGCTTAGATGAATGTGTGACTTTTGCATATTTGGTCTTCCTCTATTTAAGCACTTGTTATCTTTAGCAAGGTTTGGACTATTGGCACCCCTTGTTCACCTTCTGTTATGGACTGTCTTCAATCTTTCCAGATCAGCTCTGGTTACCCTTTGGAGTAGAAGGGATTGTTACAGCCACACCCTGTAAGAACTGGGCTCTCTGATTGAGGATATCGATGATATGGGTCTTCACAAAGGTTTTTAAAAGAAGTAATAGAGGTCTTGCTAATTGGTTTCTTGGGTTCACATACAGTAATCCCATCCCTTTGGTTGACCATTGGAGTAAAGTTCTGTCCATCAGTGTTGCTCATCCTTGAGTTATAGTCCTTTTTTGCAAAACTGGACATCCACCTTATGCCTCAGAGAGACATTTCTGCAAGTTTGCATGGTCTTGTATCGATCATCTTGTCTTATAAGGCACAAAGGCTACATACCAAAGAGAGGGCAGCTGATATTAAGTGTGTATAGCAGTGGCTTGCTAAGACAGGACTTGTGTTCCACTTTGGTAAAATGGGTAATGTTAGTCTGTCCTACATAGCCCAAAGTCTGCTACCATGACTAAATTCTTAGGTACTCTGAACACTGCAGCTTCACCATGTCATTGAGCCCTGAAGCAGGACTGCAATTACACAAATGGTTATTGGAACTTAAATAATTGTTTAAATGAGACGCAGCCACATGCACAAGGAAAGAAAAGGGAAACTAAAGACTGGTCAAAAATAACTCTGGGCCGAAATGGATTGTCTTAAACTTGGACTGACAGAAGCTTAGGTTTAACACTAGAATTACCAGAGCCTACGAAAAAACTCGTAGATCCGTCCCACCTTAAATCACTTCACACTTCTCCATCAGCGTCTTTTGTCCTGTAAATGTGTCGCTAAGCAGCAAACAGCAAGCAGTCTGCTATCACATCCCCCACCGGCGCACAGTTTTCTAAGCTCAAATCTGTTTACCTGCGTGTCAGTAGCTTGGAGTTGTACAGAGTGAGAAGTCAGGTAAAATGACACCTTTTATAAATACTATATCATTATTTGGAACACATGCATTTCATGTGTGTTACGTGTCTACAACGATCTATGTAAACACATCGTTAAAACAGAAACGTTTTTCATGTTTTAGTAATAATTGACAAAATGTAGACATGAAGTGTATAATGTGTGAAGCCTGAATTCCAAATATCAAAGAAACTCTTTCACAAAAGGTACAAATATAACAGAACAAATGCGCTTTTATTCAAAAATATAACTGCAGAAAAACAACCCGCGTTTACCTGCAACATTGACACGCAATTGGCATGAGAGAATCGGTGGTGCAACGGTATCAGCTGCTGACTTGTAATCAAAGCTTCGCGGGTTCGATCCTGGGCGAGTCCATTTTGAGAACTGAGCTGCTTGTATTCTTACTATTTTAGAATAAAAACATACATTTGATTCCAGTCTGTAACAGCCGGTTTAATTTATGATACTTGTAAAGGTTAGCTTTGTTTTTTTTCTATTCTGTTATTCTCTCAGCCGCGTTCACGTTCTTACATTTAATAAGACCATATTTAAGATCTCAGAAGAATAGTGCGGACTGTTATGGCTGCTCAAAATGGTAATTAAGTTATTTGTATTAATGCTGGTTTGTGCAGATTTTTTTATTTAATCTACAGTCTGTTGTTATAGTTTTAATACAGTGCACATCTAGAAGTGAAATAATTAAATTATTCCTATTTATGCAGCATTGTTTTTTTACTTAGATTGAGGTTGGTTATTATAGTGTTAATGCAGTGCACATTTGAAGAAGAGCTTGCTACAGAGTTATCATATCCTAGCAATGTATTATGAAAAGAATTTGGATTAGAATTACAAAGTCAAGAGAGACAAATTACCTTACAGATATTTTCAGAAAGAACACAGGCGGCACATATATTAGGATGCAGACCATCTTGCATGAAGAAACGCGGCCTCTCCCAGAACAGATCCCAGTTGTCCACAAACCCTGTGTTATGTCTCTCGCAGAAGCCTTTCGGTCATTTAATGCAAGCAAATGACTGTAATATTCATCCGATCTTCTAGCCAGAGGAAAGGGACACGAAATGGAAATTCTCGCAGCCGGGTGCCTCTCCATCATGGCATTAGTAAGTGCTGCTAAATCTGTTTTGAGAACCTCTGACTGTCAGTATTACACATAATTTACTCCGGCATGTATTACGATGGCCCCCGCTGCCCAGTCCTTGTGACTGTCGAAGACTGTCAGTGTTCTTCTCGTAATATCTTATACATGAGAACCGAGAAAACAAGAACAACAGAATATCCAATAATAAATGCATCACCCAGGGCTGCTGGCACGGTGGGGGAGTGGAGAGGGTCAAAACGGTTCTGGATAGAGATGCTTACCTGAGCCGATGGAGGTGATCTGGCCTTAAACCCCTGCCTGCATAGCTGAAACAGGCCAATTCCCTCATTGTCATCATTGTTCTGAAGGGGCACGGGGGTAGAACACACTTGGCCCTGAAAGTAAGTGGCACAGCTTGGAGTCGAAGTTGCTGAATCGCGATGTGCTGTGACGAATTCCTCTGCCAAGGTGGATTCTTTCAGCAGGCGAGACTTCAGTTCCCTCAGGTGCATCCGTATGGTCACAAGTTGCCGAATCTGGTTCTCAAGGGCCAGGTGTTCTTCAACAACGTGCTGCATCTCACCATCAGCCATTGTCCACTTCCACTTCTGCATTGTGTCCTAGAATCAACTTACCAAATTGAAACAATCAAGCGGTAAGGGAAAAGACAGCAAGCTTACCATAAGTAAAATCAATGTATGTCCAATGCTTAAGGAAGATGAAAGGTAGAAATCTTAGTTCAGCCAGTAAATCAGCCAAAGGAAGATCATAAGAGACAGAATTGAGAATCTATGTATGTATAATTTAAAGTTGACCGACTCATTCATTCACCCATTATTCAATATATACGCTATTTCCCGTTTAGTTCCAAAGCTGAAATTTGGAAGGTTAATACATCTAGAGCAGTAGGTATCTGCTAAAAAAGGACATTTCAATTTTATCAATATTTTGGGGTAACCCCCATTCCAAAATCTCAAAAATGCTTTGACTGATTTGATTGAAATTTGGTAACATTATAAGAAAAGAGAATTAGCCAATACATTTTTTTTTATTTATCAATTCATTTTTTTATTTGTTGATATTTTGTTATTTAATAACCTCTTGGGCACAGCCATCAGCAGTGTGTCTGTTTGCGGAGAGAATGTCGACCTTGTCAAGAGGTTTACTTACCTGGGCAGTGACATTCATGTCCCTGGTGACTCTTCCTATGAAGTCAGTAGACGGATTGGGGAGAGCGGGGTGGGGGGGTGTTGGGGGGTCATGAGGTCGCTGGAAAGGGGTGTGTGGCGCTCCCGATATCTATGCAAAAGGATGAAGGTCTAAGTGTTTAGAGTCCTGGTGCTTCCTGTCTTGCTATATGGTTGTGAGACATGGATGCTATCCAGTGACCTGAGATGAAGATTGGGCTCCTTTGGTACTGTGTCTCTCCGGAAAATCCTTGGGTACCGTTGGTTTGACTTTGTGTCGAATGAGCGGTGGCTCATGGAGTCCAGAATGAGGCACATTACCTGCATTGTGAGGGAGCGTCAGTTATGGCACTACGGCCATGTGGCACATTTCCCCGAGGGTGATCCAGCTCATAAGATCCTCATTGTTGGGGACCCAAGTGGCTGGACCAGGCCAAGGGGTCGCCCACGTAATACCTGGCAGCGGTAGATAGAGGGTCATTTCCGGAGGGTGGGATTGGACCGCGTGTCTGCCTGGGGGGTTGCCAACCGAGATCCCAAATTGTTTCGTCTCATGATGCAGCATAACATATATTATATACAAATTCAAGCCTGCAATGTTTTGTCCTCCTTGAATTGTCCACCATGATGATATACTTTGAATAACAGGTGGTTGGGGGATCAGGGTAGGTAGATTGCAGAGAACTGTTATGTCCCCTTCAACATCAGAGCACAATATGGCACTACTGTTTGGTTCACAAAGCAGAAATAGGGAAGTGTTCAAACATTATATATAACATAAGCCAGGAGCGACGACATGCCCTTGGTCAGTTTAAATGCTTGTTTAACTCAGTGAGGTGGTTCACCCTGGAAAGAACATAGAAAAGGTGGACATTGTAGATAGTTCATAATATTATTTCATTTCACTTGTTCTTTTCTTTACATTGTTTATAATGTTCAGTTCATTGCATAGACCATGTAAATGTGCAGCCTGTAAACATCAATTTTGTATGTAATAAGTTAAAGTAAACCATGATTTAGTATATACTGCTTTTGATCGAATCCCTCCAAAACTTTGTAACAGTACAAGTTTACACATCAGAGTGTTATTTTAAAAACTGGTTGCAGCTGCCATTTTTACAGGATGTGCTACAGGTGAAATTATGTTTATGCCCACAAAATTTCCATTGTTCCGACGAATTACTTCTTTCAACTCAAAATATACAGTTTCTTGTAAAATTGTGTTTTACAGTGACTATCAACAAAAGTCAAGGTTAGTCAGTAGAAAAAGCAGGAACTGACCTGCTGCAGTTACATGTAGCCTGTTTGCTAAAATATTTCTGTAAAAGCTAAATTTCGCTCTTGGCACAAGGTTCACAGGGTGACAGTCCACTGCTAGGTAAAACTTGCGTATATACTCAAACTGTGTCATGAAGGGTTAATTTGATGTCACACAGTTTGAAAAGTTTAAACCTTTGACAGGCAACTTGTTTATTCACTACAATAAAACTTCCAAATTTAATCACATATATTAATTTCAGACTTTGTATATTTTGGGTGAGTCATTTATACTGGCTATGGGCCAGTGCCTGTAGCATGTTTGCCTCTCACAACCACACAATGCATTTGTATTTTCCAAGTAAAACCATTCTGTCAGTTACGGCTCTTTACTCACACAGGACATAGGCAAACTGATTGGCACTGCTACCTCATAGCTTCACAGTGCTGGAGTCAGATTTTGTCTTTGTGGAATTTTGTATATACTGTATCTGTGTGTGGCTTTCTCTGATATCCTGGTCTACCAAACATTCAGTGAAAAACTGCCAGCTCTAAATTAGCTTGGTCTGGGTGGAAGTGAGTGAGTGCATGTCAGTGTGTCCTGTTGGCTGCTGCCTTGTGTTCAGTGATGCTGGGATAGGCTCCAACCTCTGACTCTCTAAACTAGATATAGAAAATTGTTCAGTGAACTTTCAAACTTCACTCTGACATGGCCCTTAGCAATAGATGGCCTCTTTAGTCCTTAAAGTTATGCAAGGAACTGTTTAGGCGGTGTACCACCACATCATCTTTCGTTTTATGATGATCTATTAGATTAGACTTAGAGGCAGGAATGTTTTTGTGACCTTGTTTTCCAGTGATTTATGGTTGCCTTTAATGCTACATGCTACTAAGAAACAAATAGCGACACAGATATGTAGTTAATTTGGAAATTAGGAGAGTCTTTAGTGTTAGGCAGAGTCAAAGATCATTTCATTAATGGAGCAGCTCTCTAGTGTAATGCCGTGCACCTGAAAAAATCTGGTGTTGCTAGCTGCATTCCAAACACTGGCATATGGAAAAAACATGCTGATATGAATAATTTAGCGCAAGAATTGATTATTGAATTAGTTACATTCCTTTATTGTAAATTTTACCTATGCTATGCAGGAAAAAAGGTATAGCACTAAAGATTATAGGAAAAAAAATAATTTTAGCTTTTTTGTTTATGCACTAGCAACAGCATTTTGCCAAGCATTTTCAACAAGACACTAAGCACCATCACTGGAAAAGATAAATCATTATCAATGTCTGCTTGTGTTTAACTTCTGTCAGAAACCATCTGTTCCATTTTAATACTTTTACACATATGAGCAATGATCTGTTGTCAATTCAAATTAGAATTAATTTCTTTTGACAGAATATGTGTAGCACATTATGAAATTACACTAATGTCAATTAGTTTAGCAGCAAACTTTTAAAAAGTACTGATGTTAACTAATGTCTTATTTTATACATTTTAAATGTTTGTTTATATACATAAAATGAACACTTCTCAGGATAAAAGTACATTTTAGTTAATTCAATTTCCCAATCCTCCATTTATGTCCTATTTTGGCACAGTCATTTTGCTCATTATATGTGGTGTAAGTCCTAACCCTCGGAGGATGACCATCTTTCTGTAGATGCTCACTTCTTCTCCCAGCTTGTGTAACTTAGTGTATTAATAATTATATTGTGCTTTTTGTCCTAGTTTGTCCCAAGTGGGTAAAGTTCTGCAAAAAACACGCAGAAAACAAGTCTCCATTGATGCTGATTGTCTGCAGCTCTGCTTATCGTGCCCTAGAGCTCATCAAGTGAGTACTTTTTGGAATTTCTAATAATAGGCAGTTATTTTCTGAGTTAATTTTTATAGTTAACAGTTAAAATATTTTTGCTAATATTATTTTCCCTGGACCTAACCAATATGATTATTAAATAATATAATTTTGCATTTATTTTTTATTTTATCCAAAGAAACATACAAAAGACGTAAACAATTGAATGACATTAGGCTAGGGCCTGTTTGTCCAGCAAGTGTAATAGGATGGGGAAACAAAGTTGATTGCCACAAGTGAAAACATATAATAACTCACACATTTACAATCATAAATTACAATTACTAAAGCAAGTAAATTTAAACAAATTAACCAATAGTATACAATATCGTAGAGCAAAGTTTTCATCATTTTAACAGATATTCACAGAACAGATGCATCTTCAATCGCTTCTTAAATACATTGAGGGAGTCAGCAGTATGGATGGAGGTAGGCAGCTCATTCCACCGACTAGGAACTAAATAGGAAAATAGTCTGGATTGAGACTTGATTCAACATAGAGGTGGCATCACCAGAAGCTGTTCCCTGGCAGACCTGAGGGCACTCCACCAGTGTCTCCATATACTCCGGTGCTGACCCATGGACTACTCTGTAGGCAAACATCAGGGATTTGAACTTAATGCTTGCTACTACAGAGAGCCAATGGAGTGACATGTACCCATCTCAGCTGGTTAAATATAAGACGGGCCACTGTATTCTGCATCATCTGCAGCAGCTTGACAGCACATGTGGGTACTCCTTCCAGAAGCAAGCTGCAGTAGTCCAGATGAGACAAGCCTAAAGCATGGACCATAAGTTGTCCAGCATACTCTTTTAGATAAGGGCTTGCAGATGTTGTACAGAGTGAACCTACATGAATGAGAAACAGTAGAAATGTGGTAAGAAAAATATAGCTGCTTATCAATTACGAAGGTTGCGTACTGACTTGGAAGGTGTTAGCAACAGTGAGCCAAGCTGTACAGAGATGGGAGGATCAGCAGACTGGCTGGACAGGATCACAAGAAGCTCAGTTTTTGCCAAGTTGAACTGTTGAAGGTGGTCCTTCATTTAGGTTGAGATATCAGTAAGACATGCAGAGACTCTAGCTTATCATAGCTGCATATCATCGGCATAGCACTATTAAGAGAAGTCATGGGATTCAATGATGGAGCCCAGGGAGGTGGTGTACAGATAGAAAAGTAGAGGGCCCAGCACTGATCTTTGGGGTACACCAGTGAATGTCTAGTGTGCCTTTGACAACTCCCCTTGCCAGGACACACTGTAGGATCTGCCCAAGATGTAGAACTTAAATCACCTGAAATCATTCCCAGTGATGCCAGTGTCAGAGAGGGTGGTAAGAAGGATGTCATAGTTGACTGTGTCAAAAGCAGAAGGGAGATCTAGCAGAATCAGGACTGATGACATGGTGGTAGTTGTAGCACCACATAACTGGTCGACCACAGTCGGTACAGCTGGCTCAGTCAAGTGGTTCCTCTCGAAGCCGGACTGGTTGTAGTGGTGGTATCGAGCAACTCGTTCCGTATAAGGAAGGAAGAGTTCTGGTTAGAGACTTCATGTTCAGGTGTTTTTGAAAGAAAGGAAAGGAGAGAGACAGGCCTGTATTTGTTAACTTGGGATGGATTGACTGTTGTTTTTTGAGAATTATGGTTGTCAGAGGGTTTGAAGATGTTAGGGAGTATTCCTGAACTGAGTGGGGTGTTAATGATGTGTGTAATTGCAGGAATAAGTGAGGAGGAAATGTCCTGAAGGAGGTGTGAGGGAATAGAATTAGACAGGATGTGGGAAACATTAGTGGCACACCCATCCATCCATCCATCCATTTTTTTTTCCTTTTTGGAAGGAGTCATAATGGGTTTCAGCAAGGTTGAGAACTGACTGCTGATGGCAGCCAAGATGAAAAATACTCTTCAACAACATTTTTTCTGTGACAAAAAAAGAACAAAATCTCTACAAAAAATGTACCATTAATGAAGAAATCTAAGATGAATACAGAAAATCTTGCTCCAGACCGCTCCGCTATGTTGGCCAACATGAAAAGTAGAAAAAGCATTCAGACATGTGAACCAACTTTAATTACCACAGTGACGAAAATAAAGCTCAGTGTAAGCCATGTAGAATTAAGCTCAGGGAAAAAAACACCACAAACCTCAAGAGTGGTCTAGAGGCGTATCATCCTGAGATTCATACCAAGATATGTAACGTTATGTAGGTGGCAACATGCCCGACGCCAATACCATTTCCTCCGGCTCTTGTTCACCCTCTTAATACTAATGCATCAAGTGTGTCCGTTTATTTTAGGTGTGCTGCTAGTAGGGATGTCATATTAATAGTTAGGTTGATACTGCACTCTTGCATGACCGCAAATATACGAATGACTCTGGATGGCACAATAATATATGAGAAAAATGTGACTAAAAACTACATATGAAAAGGGCTGAATAGTACAGCACCGTATCGACATTGGGGAAAACGTGCTTATTAATGAAAAAAATTCAACACACAGACACACACATGCTTTTGTTATTGCCAGTTTTATCCCTTTACGAGTTACTTAAGAAATGGATTCATGCAGCTTTGAGAGCAGATGTGAGTTGTAACTGTTTAGCTTGTAATTTCATTTGTTACAGCAGATGAAATGACAGGGGGATTAATCCCTTTTAATACAGTGTTCTACACAGTCCTGATAAAGGAACGGAAGCTTCGCATTCATTCCTTGATTGTAATGAGCACATCCACATGTTAATATGTGCATCCGTCCATTTTGTCACCAATGGATACAGTTCAGGGTTGCAATTAAAAATCAAGGCAAGTTTCAAACTAAGTGGCTGTTTGACTTGTCACAATCATTGATAAAATGAGCTGCTCCATTTGTTAATACTAACATAAAATGTATTTAAGATTTCAGTGCTTGAAGTGCATCTCCCAATTAATACAACATGTACAGAACAGCAAAATAGCACTGTTTTACTGCTGAATACAAATATTCAAACACTAAATTTGTGTTACTCGTTTATTTTTTGAGGGCAAACTAATGTTTATTAGCATTATCCCTAAAATGTGAAAAATGTAGTAAAAGTACTTATGTCATGTTTATTTTTCGGTAAAATCTTATAGCAGCATAACTAAGTCATGTTGAGGTCAGAACTCTGTGATGATCTTTTGGAGTAAATTTTTTCTACATCTACTATTCATTTTATGTTCAATAATCACTACATGCGGGTTGGCTCATTAGTGTGCATGTTAGTATAATAGTTTAGAGGTACAGTATACTCTGTGTAATTTATATGTGAAATAAGATATCAGATTTTGACTAATTTATTTTTATTTTTAGTCGACTAAAACTAACAATAAATAAATCACTAAATTGTGATTAAAACTAAAATGCAGTTTAGTTAGAAGACTAAGACTAAAACTAAATCAAAATGTATTGTCAGAATTAATGGTTGGAGCAGTCGGTGGTGCTGTTAATTCTAGTCTGGTAGAACCTTACCTAGGCATTGATGGTTGCAGAAGAAAAGGATGCAAGAAGAGACTGATACAGTCTGTCTGAGGTTTGGACTTCCTCCATTTGCTTTCATTTGTCAGAGTCAACACTTAGAGACCCCTTTGGGTGGTGAAAGCTGGAATAAAGTCTGCTTTGTTGACCGCATATTGGCAGTTCCACAAGGCAAAGGAGAAGAGGGTATCTGTAGTGGTGGGCTTGATGCAGCGGACGATGGTTGTCTGGGTTTCTCCCTCTCCTGTTGAAAGGGCAAGAGAAAAGTCTTGTGTTAAGGACAAGAATGAATTGTTGACATATGCTTAAGATATTGAAAGGAAAGAAAAAAAGTACCTTAGTCAAGTGGAAGTGTCCATGGCCTTGCTCAGTGGACTCACACAGGTAGACTCGCGGGGTAATGCTTACACAACAGCGTGCAAAGTCACCTTATGTAGGGAGCAGCAGTGAGTCCAACTCCCACTGACCAAGCAATTAGCAAGACAAAGCAAGGCACACGTTAAACAAAAAACAAATAAAGACACGGATCAGTCATAAGAATTAATGCAAAATGAGAAGCAGAAAAATAAACTTAGTAACAATAAAATAACTCTGCAGACATGATGATAAGTTGAGCACAAGTACAATCACTAAAAGAAACCCAAACCTGAAAACACTTAAACTCCTCCAAGACTGACACATAGGAACCCAGAAGTTACTCACCTATCGTACATGTTACATTCATTGCCACTTGTACATCTTTGGAAAATGGGAGGACACAAGAGACATGAACAACATATATCTGATGAAACTGATTACTTAGAGTTCGCTAGTAATGTGTTCTTTCAGTTTTACAGAAAAACAAATTGTAGTAATAATAACAAATCTGTTCATCTATTTCCTGAACCTGCTGAATTCAGATGTGCAGATAGTGACTGTGATGACAGCTGGAGCATCAGATGTAAGAAATAAGCAACCTTGAATGCCAGTCACAAATATCAGTGTGAACTACAAAAAGTTTGTTATTTATGCTATGTAAAAACTGATTATTGATCCTATCACTTATTATTTACCCAATAATAGCTACAATGTCCCAATAGAAATTTGTTAAATAAGCTGTAGCACTTAGCAGTAACTACCATAAAGTACCATAGTTGTATAACATTTTTGGTCTGTCAAGTAAAATTTAACTCATTATGTTGTATTTTGTGGACATTTTTGTAACTATTTTATAATTTAAATCATATTAAATTATATTTTTTGACACGGCTATCAAAAAGCACACAAGTGGACTTAAAAAGTATTGGGGATTCAGCACAAACTCACAATTTATTGCCATATGGCAAAAATATATGGTAGGATTGATGGCCTCCAACATTTGTTGGTTGAACCATATGCCATGTTTGCCATGTTAATGAATATATGTGTCCTAATACACTGGGAGACCAAAACAGGCACGGTCAGTGGCAGATTGAGATAAACCTTTCCATGTCAAAGTCTAGCTATAGAGGAAGAGGACAACCAGGTAAGCCACATGGAATGGTGCCTCCAGAGATTAGGTGGGTTCTCATTATGATCTTTTTCAATTAAAAGATGAATCTATGCTGCTCACTCACAAATTGATTTACTTGGCAGAGTTACTGATGTGTATGATTCTATCCATGTCATTTTGTGAGTGTGAAACATAAGACAAGTTTAATTAATATAGTCATCAAGATACATCTTAACAGTTTTCTTAAAATCAACTCATTCCTATTATGCTGTTACAGTTCCCCCAAATTTGGACATGTTCTTTGTCAATCTTTGAAGCTAGCTGTGACCCAATAGGAAGTCCACTGCGCCTTTGAATGTTTCTACATTTTTTGTTATTATGGACATCAATAAAATGAGGTTTAGTATCAGCTTCTTTGCTGTTGAATCATATAGTTGGATCAGGCCTAGGATTTATTTTTGTGGGTATTTTAAATGTTTTCTTTTGTTCTTCTGGGATGAAAGCTTTCATCTTTAGTTACGGAACCATAAAATACTGCAGCTAATGAGCACAGAGCTAATCTGATTTAATGTAGTTCATTTTATTTGTTCTTTTTAGACTACTTACTACTTTTAAGGGTGACTGCAAGGTCCTGAAGCTGTTTGCAAAGCATATTAAGGTAGGTAAGCAGCTCCTTTTTTGGGGGGAAAATAATGTGTATGCATGTGTCACATAAAGAAAATTAATTAATTTTGAGGAGGTTTTAAATGTAGGTATTAAATTAAAATCGTTGACATTTTTATGGAGAACACCAGAGTTCATCCTGGGTAACTGATACACCATATCTGACAGCTTTTTTTTTTGCTTTCTTATGGTAAATTTCATTCAATAAATCGGGTTTCAGATTTTATGGCAAATGGGATATGTCCACTGAGTAAAGCCTAAACTGACTAAGGTATCGAATGATTTCAGTCCTATGTGATATTTCTTTGCTTTAAATTAACATTCCACCGCACAGTTAAACCTGCGTATTACAATTCAGATGCATAAGGAGGGGTCACAGCTTATCCTGGCAGCATTTTGGCACAAAGCAAAAATACAGCCCAGGACAGTCATCACAGTGCCCACTCACCTACAGTAGGCCAATTTAGAAGCTCCACAGTCTAGTATAATGATTTTAAAAAAAGTAATTGCATTGTACGCTATAATAAATTTGTTTACAGGGCATTGAACGGCATGCCTTACAATTTGTCAGACATACCATATATGTGTTCAGTGACATCTCTTCATGTCACTTTAGCATAATTCTCTAGGCACAGTATGTTTAGCAGGATTGTAGGACAGAAGAATCAGCTAAGTAAAGGGTAATCATAACAGACAACTGCTACCTAGTCAAGAAATTCCTGAATAATGACTTAAAACATTTTGTCTTTTTCTGCTGTACACAGTATTTCCAAGTGAGGTTGTATCACTAAATTTTTAAGATTTCGGTTTTAGTGCCATGGGGATGCTAGCTGTTTACTCGTTTGCTAGCATGGCTTTGTGAAGACGTTGGGCTAGAATGTTGTGCTTCCTTCTGGGAGCACTTACTGTATATGTGGAGTAGGCCTACTAATAAAAGGGGAACAACCTTATAACTAAAGGCCAGTCAGTGGTAAAACGGGTTTATAATCAAATGCACCAACATGCCGAGTATAAATCAATGACCACTATGTAATTACCAGCTTAATGACCATCATGTAATGTAGAGAAACGGCAGGACAAATTACAGTCATATGAAAAAGTTTGGGAACCCCTCTTAATTCTTTGGATTTTTGTTTATCATTGGCTGAGCTTTCAAAGTAGCAACTTCCTTTAATATATGACATGCCTTATGGAAACAGTAGTATTTCAGCAGTGACATTAAGTTTATTGGATTAACAGAAAATATGCAATAAGCATCATAACAAAATTAGACAGATGCATAAATTTGGGCACCCCAACAGAGATATTACATCAATACTTAGTTGAGCCTCCTTTTGCAAATATAACAGCCTCTAGACGCCTCCTATAGCCTTTGATGAGTGTCTGGATTCTGGATGGAGGTATTTTTGACCATTCTTCCATACAAAATCTCTCCAGTTCAGTTAAATTTGATGGCTGCCGAGCATGGACAGCCTGCTTCAAATCATCCCATAGATTTTCAATGATATTAAATTCAGGGAACTGTGACGCCATTCCAGAACATTGTACTTCTCCCTCTGCATGAATGCCTTTGTAGATTTCAAACTGTGTTTTGGGTCATTGTCTTGTTGGAATATCCAACCCCTGCATAACTTTAACTTTGTGACTGATGTTTGAACATTATCCTAAAGAATTTGTTGATATTGGGTTGAATTCATCTGACCCTTGACTTTAACAAGGGCCCCAGTCCCTGAACTAGCCACACAGCCCCAAAAGCATGATGGAACCTCCACCAAATTTGAAAGTAGGTAGCAGCTGTTTTTCTTGGAATGTGGTGTTTTTCTTCTGCCATGCAAAGCGCTTTTTGTTATGACTAAATAACTCAATTTTGTCTCATCAGTCCAAAGCACTTTGTTCCAAAATGAATCTGGCATGTCTAAATGAGCATTTGCATACAACATGCAACTCTGTTTGTGGCGTGAGTGCAGAAAGGGCTTCTTTCTCATTACCCTGCCATACAGATGCTCTTTGTGTAAATTGCGCTGAATTGTAGATGTTCTTGCAGGTCTTTGGAGGTGATCTGTGGGTTATCTGTAACCATTCTCACAATCCTGCGCATATGCCGCTCCTGTATTTTTCTTGGCCTACCAGACCTGGGTTTAACAGCAACTGTGCCTGTGGCCTTCCTGATTACATTCCTTACAGTTGAAACTAACAGTTTAAACCTCTGAGATAGCTTTTTGTAGCCTTCCCCTAAACCATGATACTGAACAATCTTTGTTTTCAGATCTTTTGAGAGTTGCTTTGAGGATCCCATGCTGTCACTCTTCAGAGGAGAGTCAAAGGGAAGCACAACTTACAATTGACCACTTTAAATACTATTTCTCATGATTGGACACACCTGTTGTGAGAGGTCGCCCGAACACCATCAGACAAACAAAACACAAGCACCATATAAAACACATGTTTATTAAACTCAAAAAGTCCCACACAGCACACAGTGCTCCCGCACCAAACACCCCTGCACACGGGCTTCTCAAATGTCCGTGGGCTGCCTTTCTTCCTCCTGTCGCTGGAGCTTCGTCCACCTCCAGCTCCTGACTCTAGCTCCCCGACTGTAAAAAGGCAGCCCCTTTTATATTCACCCGGATGTGCTCCAGGTGCTTGTTGATGACCTTCCGGTGGCACTTCCTGGTGTGGTGGAAGTGCCGCACTAGCACCCAGAAGCACTCCGGGTGTCCCTGGAAGGTCCTTCCACCACCTGCCCAGGTGTGGCAGAAGTGCAGATTTATTATTGATGAATTAATAATGAATTATTATTGTTATTATTATTAGTTTATCAAAACTATCATTTAACTTTGCTTTGTTGAAATGCAAAGTCAATCACTAGTATAATCAGAATGTGAAAATGTTGCTCTTTGGACATTTTAAAAGGTTTAAAGAGTCAAGACATTTACTGTATTCATTTTCTGTGCTTGATGCCCAGTTGTGGTTTCTGCCTTGCACCGATGCTGCCAAGATAGTCCCCAGCTCCCCTACAAAACTGAAATGAATGAAGCATGTTTGATGACAATATATTATGTTTATGTTACTTACTATTAGAGACTTCAGCCGAGTCAGCTCTTCCTTAAGATATGGCACTGTATAACAGTATTAATATACAGTAGCTTCTAACAGTAAGTCCATGAGTAAGAAGCCACCTACAGTAATACTGTAAACTCACACAATCAATTATCACATCAGTCATTTTTTTCCCCCATTACCTATGCACTAAATTTGTTGCTATCAAATTATGGCAGCTGGCCAAGTTACATGTCTTATTAAATAAGGAGAGACTTGAGCAAACACTGAAATTTTACTCAATATAATGTTACATGCTTCGGAGTCCTTCTAAAAGGTTCTGAGAAATAATTATAAGATATGGGCCTCATACTTTTCACTGTATATAGAGCTACTGTATTTACAGTATGTTGGTTCTAGGGAGCTACATGTTGTCAAATTGCAAATACGTACAGAAGTGAACAAGTTAGTTATGTAATGAGTAAGAGGCCAATACGAGAGAGGAACACAAAAGACTAGTGTCAGTTTTGTAATTATCCCAGGGATTTCAGAGTAAAATTCATTACATTAATCAATAGAACAGTACCAAATGTCACTGTGAAAGAGCATTTAAAATTAGAAATGTTAAAACTTTTTAATTTTTGTTGTTTTAAAATTAACTAAAGGAAATTTGTAAAGATTTCATGATTAAAATATTTGCTATTTCTCTTAGGTAGAAGAACAGATCAAGCAACTACAAAAGGGGGTGTCGCATATAGGAGTGGGAACTCCATGCAGAATGGCAACCCTTCTGAAACAAGGTACAACCATGCCAGTGTCCTGGCGTTTAAAAACAGCAAATCTGTTACAAAATGGTTTTTTTTTCCTTGATCAAAAGGACATGCATTGTACATGTATCAAACCATAGTGCACATACTTCAGCTGCCCTTATTTATTTATACTGCAGTGAATAACCCAAGATTTTTGAAGCTCAGCAGCTGTCTGTAGGTTTGTACATTCACCTTAGCTACTTTAAATATAGAAGAGTTTCTAGGAGTCCAAATGACCTGATTGCAGAATGTAAAAGTATGCTGAAATATTAAATGATTTATATATAAAAAAAATTTAAAAAAACTCTTGCAAAAGACACTATATGTCATCCGGTACTGAGAAGTCTTTAGCTTTTAATTTGAGCCAATTTTAATTTGGGGCATTAAAATGTTACAAGGTTACTGGATGTTATGTTAAGGACTGAATGTGAACAGATATGTTTATGAAAAGTAAATAATGTCCTGTTTTTCTCTTCAAACGAGGACCTGTTAAGTAAGATACTGTATGTAAATTTTTAACAAGTAACCAATGTCATTTGTAATTAGCATAATATTAGAAAGTCTGTTGATTGGTTACAGTGTGTAGCATAGGCAAGGCAAAAGCCAACAATGAACCTGAAGCCAGATCATCTCTGAACACACTAAAACACACACCAGTATGTCAGTTTACAGCCTTAATGGCTTTGGTTCGCCATTGCAGTCCACAGAGGTAACATCAAACTGTCTCATTGTGAATAACATAATGGCTGTATATGCCATTTGCACAATGGAATTCTTCCACATGTGGGGCTCATAAACTTAAAAATAGTTGATGGTAAAAAAAACATACAAGCCAGTTAAAATCAGCTATTTGTGTATAGTACATACTATCAGGGGTCTGAATCATCTGGTTTGTGTGCTAATGCTATAACAGGGGTTCTGAAAGTCGGTCCTGGGGGCCCACTGTGGCTTCAGGTTTTTGTTCCAGCCAGATTCATAATCGGTGACAACAACTAATAACACTGATCTCATTTAATTAGCTAGCAATTTTATTTCTGTTCTCTTATTCTACATTCAGATAAGCACATCAGCATGTTTTTTACATTTTATAAGATATTTAGAAATATTATTATTTTTGTTATAAATTTAAATGCTTAACTCTCTTTTGTTGATTTACATTATATTTGCCCTTTCTCTGTGCGGTTTGCTCCCTTCATTGTAGAGCAGACACCCAGGCAAACAACACTGAATCAAGAAAGGCTGCAACTACTTTAGTGTCAGACCCACTAATTATAGTAAATAATGGATTCATTAAAAAATGTAAGACACCTAGAAAAGTAGAATTAAAATCAAGCTGAAAATATTGTTAAAAAGAAAAAAAATACATTTTCCCCATATAACTGCTTAGTACATTTTAATAATTATGTTTGGTTAAAAAAAATCAGTTTTCTAATTTCTTTATATACAGTTCACTTAATTAGCCAGGAGTCCAATTTAAAACAGAAGCTGCTTGGAACAAAAACCTGCAGCCACAGTGAATCCCCAGCACCGAGTTTAAGAACTCCTTCTAAGGAATCATCTACCAGGCAATGACAGGGGACCTTGATAATCCTTGGGTATTTGTAGGACAACGTCAGAGGTAAAAACCCTTGATAAATGGCAAGTCTACTCCGTGTATTTTCTGCACTATGAAGATAACAGAGAAAATGGTGACAGTCACCAAACTTATCATTGCCATACCAAACTTAATGCTGGCACAAGTGCAATAGTAATAGTTAACATGCTAAGCTTTTTTCACATTAAATACAGTCATGGCCGAAATTATCGGCACCCCTGGAATTTTCCCAGAAAATGCACCATTTCTCCCAGAAATTTGTTGCAATTACAAATGTTTTGGTATACACATTTATTTCCTTTATGTGCATTGGAACAACAGAAAAAAACAGAGAAAAAAAGCCAAATCTGACATCATGTCACACAGAACTCAAAAACCGGGTTGGACAAAATTATTGGCACCCTCAACTTAATATTTGGTTGCACGCCCTTTGGAAAAAATAACTGAAATCAAGCGCTTCCTATAACCATCAACAAGCTTGTTACACCTCTGAACTGGAATTTCTGACCACTCATCTTTTGAAAACTGCTCAAGGTGTCTCAGATTTGAAGGGCACCTTCCCCCAACAGCAATTTTGAGATCTCTCCATAAGTGTTCAATCGGATTTAGATCCAGACTCATTGCTGGCCACTCTTCAGCGCTTTGTCTTCAACCATTTCTGGGTGCTTTTAGAGGTATGTTTGGGGTCATTGTCCTGCTGGAACACCCATGACCTCTGACGCAGACCCAGCTTTCTGACACTGGGCCCTACATTGCGCCCCAATATCTTTTGGTAGTCTTCAGATTTCATGATACCTTGCACATAGTCAAGGCATCCAGTGCCAGAGGCAGCAAAACATCCCCAAAACATCTTAGAACCTCCACAATGTTTGACTGTAGATACTGTGCTCTTTTCTTCGTAGGCCTCATTCCGTTTTCTGTAAACAGTAGAATGATGAGCTTTACCAAAAAGCTCTACCTTGGTCTCATCTGTCCACCAGACATTTGCCCAGAAGGATTTTGGCTTCCTCAAGTACATGTTGGCAAACTCCAGTCTGGCTTTTTTATGTTTGTGTCAGCAGTGGGGTCCTCCTGGCTCTCCTGCCGTAACGTTTTATTTCATTCAGATGTCGATGGATAGTTCGAGCTGACACTGTTGCACCCTGAGTCTGCAGAACAGCTTGAATATGTTTTGAAGTTGATTGGGGTTGTTTATCCACCATTCGGACTATCCTTCGTTGCAGTCTTTTATCAATTTTTCTCTTCTGTCCACATTCAGGGAGATTAGCTACAGTGCCATGTGTTGTGAACTTCTTGATTATGTTGTGCACAGTGGACAAAGGAACATGAAGATCTCTGGAGATGGACTTGTAGCCTTGAGATTGTTGATATTTTTCCACAATTTTTTTTCTTAAGTCCTCAGACAATTCTCTACTCTTCTTTCTGTTCTCCATGCTTAGGGTGGCACACTCAGACACACAACAGAAAGGTTGAGTCAACTTTTCTCCATTTTAACTGGCTTCAGGTGTGATTGCTATATTGCCAGCACCTGTTTCTTGCCACACGTGAGTTCAAACTAGCATCGTATGCTTGAAATAAAATGATTTACCCACAATTTTGAAAAGATGCCAATAATTTTGTCCGGCCCGTTTTTGGAGTTCTGGGTGATATGATGTCAGATTTGGCTTTTTTTCTCGGTTTTTTTTTGTGTTGTTCCAATGCACATAAAGGAAATAAACGTGTATACCAAAACATTTGTAATTGCAACAATTTTCTGGGAGAAATGGTGCATTTTCTGGGAAAATTCCAGGGGTGCCGATAATTTCAGCCGTGATTGTATGTATTTTAAGAAATACTGTCAGTACTTGTGAGTTTATAGACATATTCCACACCATGGTGCTGGCAAATTTTCATACTTTCAAGATAGCAAAGAGTCCATTTCCACAGGAGTTAGTAGGATGGGGTACAGCTAAATCCTTCATTAGATACACACGGTACTTGCAGTGGACTGGTAAAAAAAGCAATTTAGGTTTTTATATTTAAATGACTAATACAATTGATATTTTAGAATATAAATACAGTAAATCAGAATGGCTATATTGGTCCAACATTGTCAATAACCTTAGTTTATTAACAATGAAAAGTGTCTTTGAAGCTAGTACTCTTTATCTTAGACATGTTTTTGTCTTAGTGAATGATGATGTGCAGGATTCAAACACAGTATGATGCCACCCCAAGAAATGTAGTGCTTCCAATTTTACTTGTTGGTTTTAGGTTTATTGTACTGTTACTTGTTGATTCTTTTTTTTTCTTCAGTTTTGTTGAATGCTTATAAAAGACTAAAAGATAAAAATCCTAATAGACAAGTAATTGATTTTTTCCTTTAGTTTAAAGTTCATGTCTAACATAATTGTTTTGAAACAAGTAAAGTTGTGTTAATTAATGAAGTAGATTAAAATAAAATCCAATATTTATTTCCTTACAACTTGCAGTCAGTACACTGTATTAAAGATGCTTATCTGCTACCATCTTTTGGTTAAAGCCTGCTGTCTGTTTGCATTCAATTTTTTTTCAGATGCCTTTAATCTGCAAGCACTGAAGGCTGTGGTATTGGACTGGAACTGGAGAGATAAGAAAATGAGAAGGATGGTGGACATTCCTGAGGTGCTATACTTTTGACATTTTTGTAGTCAGATGCACTTTTATTATGTGGTTACCTACTTTATTTTTTCTATCCACTTATAGAGCTGTCATCTAGAAATGAAAATGCTGTTGTTTGCTATAAATACATTCATTTGGTATAGACGTGACTAGTGTGGTCATCACTGTTTCAGGACCCTTGAATGTTTTCCTAACACTTCATTTAGCATATTGTTTAAAACATGCATCAAGTTTTTTGTTGTCTTTTAGCATTTTGTTTAAAGCATACATGAACATTTTTTTGTCTTTTAACTACATTGTTTTCATATCTGTAACGGAAATGTGTCATGTAATAAGCTGACCTGTAAACTGGCAGATGGTTTGACATCTTTAAACAGATGTCAGTGAGGAACGTCTGACAATTAACCTTTTTAGATTTAAACCATTTAAGCTAGCCTCTTAACGTATTTTTTTTCCTAATCCATTAACAGATTTTTTTTTGTTTTTGTCAGTAATCTTCTATGGCCATAGAACAAACACATTACACTTCTTGGGAGACCAAAAAAAAAAATGAACAGGGTTAAAAGTTGAGCTACATGAAGCTGATGACTATGTAAACTAGCCAACATGAAAATAAGTGGTGAGACACCAGAAATGCACCTCAAGGATTAGTTTTCTTTTTTTTTTTGCATTTTTTTTTTAATTTTATTGAAATCACACAACATTCCATACAAATAGATCAATTTTATAAAAATAGGATTGGAAACAAATCAACCCCCACCCCTGAGAAAGAGAGCATGGGCAGCACAAAAAAACTTAAAGCTAGTAAAAATAAGTAAATAGATAAATTAATAAGTGAATAAAGATAAATGGAGAAGAAGAAGAAATGGGAAGAAAATATGCTTCCTCAGTGCTTTAAAAGCTTATTCTAAAATATTATTGATATGATCCTGCCAGGTTTTGAAAAATTTCTGCACAGATCCTCTAAGTGAGAATTTGATTTTTTCCAATTTCAAATAATATAAAACATCAGTTACCCACTGACGTAGAATAGGAGAGTTAGGATTCTTCCAGTTTAGCAAAATAAGTCTACGTGCCAATAGTGTAGTAAAGGCAATCACAGTTTGTTTCTGATAGATTAAACTTTTAATGTCACGGCCATGACAAGTGGTGTACAGTCCTGTGTTAGCGTTGCCAGCAACCAAACAACATGATTTCCTGCTTACCAGTTTGCCGACCCTAGAGACAAAGGGAGACGTACAGACTCCATATATGTAGTTAGTGACTGGGCTGGGGTTCAAATCCCGTATGCTGGAGCTGCAGGACAAGAGAGTTAACCTGTGTAGGCCACACCGAATGACATACATATTAAAAGCACCTATTGTTAAATATTGTTCTGTAGATTAATTCTGCATCCACATGTTGAACAACAGTCCAGAAAATTAAGAAATTACCAGAAACTTTTTCTTTAAAATGGACTTCATCACAATAATGACATGTTGCAGCCCTCACAGCAGACCTGCTGCAGACACAACGCCTATGCTCGACTTCACAGCATATTTTGCTATGAATAAAATATCAGGCCCTTATTGAGAGCCTCTTTTGTTGAAGTGAAAATGTAGGGAACAGCTCCACTATGGAATACATTTGAAGGGTATTGTTCTAATTCATATCCAGTTACTTTAATAAATCATAACAACTTAAAATAAGTAGTTGCATACAGTAGAAATTACCATGTGACAATTGGCTGAACATTTTTAATATGTAATTGTGAAGTTATAGATTTTTCTCCCTTCTTCCAGGTACGGCTGGATATGCTGAAGTTATTTGAACTGGGAATCACACAGTCTTGCAAAACTGGTTCTACGAAAGTTGCCTTGTTTTAGTAAATTATCACTTAGCATCATACTTATTGTAATGAAGTATTAATCAACCGATGAATAATTGCAATTTATTCTTGTTTTAAATTCATTTTGTTCCACTATTAAAGATGCTTTCTGTTCAGTATTTTGTCTTTTTTATATAGTGAAGGACAGCAAGTGCTTGCAGACTTGTCCACATCGGGCCCAAACTAAGTGGGTTTGAACCACAGTTCTGCAGCATACTCGCAGTAAAATTGACAGTGCAGCAGGTTTTAAACAGACAGCCATGTGCTGTAGAGAGGAAAAGCCACGTCTCAGGCTCAGCAGCCATGCCGTCCAACACCTAAGGGAGACATCCTTTAGTGCAGATTTAGAGTTAGCAGCTTGTAATTGTAGTGTTCTGGAAGGGCCTGAACCCTGCGCCAACACAGTGGCACCATATATTTAAAAAACTTTGAAATGCTGGCGGAATAAAGTGGGTTTGTATTTTTTTTTCATATATTACAGTAATCTCTAATACAGCAATGTCCTGTCATTTCTGCTACTATTAATTTTAAACAAGATAACACAGGCAGGCCTGGAACAACAAAGTAATAAAAAAAGCGCTTTAAACAAATATCACAGTTTTATGTGAAAGCAAACAATTGTTCAGTATTAAACTATCTACTTGCAAGAGACAAGTTACTGTAGCTATTTGAGAAAAATGATAAATGAGAGACAAAATAAATGAGACAACTGGAGCCATAGGGAGGAAGAGCTCAAGACTATGAGGTCACACCATGAAATGAGAAATGAGATGGAGAGTGTTCATTGTACAGGCCAGAAACACTTGGCACTGAGGCAGAACACTGGGATAACCGCGCCATGATGCATTAGTCAAACAAGGCTTATTAATTACACTTGCTAAGTGCAGGCGTGGGGATCGCCTATCGGTGCTGAAGTGGCTGCCAGTTTTAATCAAAGGTTGGTCTTCATTAATAAGGCAAAATGAACTGCACACCATTCAATCTGTAATATTTTCCCTTAAGTTTCCTCCCACCTTCTTCAAAATCAAAGTGAACTTTATTGTCATCTCAACCATATACAAGTATACATAAATAAATAATAGATATAGATAATACAGAAATTATCAGTGTATGATAATAGTTGTTTAAGATGTGTGTAAACAATGACAGGTCAGAATGTTTCACAGCAGAAGGATAACAAGAGTGTCAAAATACTTACAGGTCAGTATGAGATTTTCAGTTCTTTTCTACATGCACACTCGTCTTTGCAGGACAGTGGCTCACATGTATAAAAGTTCTGCTTTTAGAGGTGGTTGAGGCCGTGTGGAAGGTCCCAGGGGGCAGCCTGGTGTTAAGGAATCTAAAAGCTTGGGGGTAAAAACTCTCCTGCAGCCTGGCAGATCTGGCTTTGATTCTGCAGTATCTTCTCTTGGATGGCAGAAGTATGAAAAGTTCATGTGAGGGGTGTAAGGGGTCCTGCACAATGCTGCAGGCCTTGCGGACACTACGTTTGTAAAATATGTCCTGTAGTGAAGGGCGAGGCACCCCAATAATGTTCTCTGCTGTCTTCACTATCCTTTGCAGGCGCTTGCGGTCGGATATGCTGCAGTTGCCATACCAGACATTGATGCAGCTGGTCAGAACACTCTCAATGGTGCCTCGTAGAACATGGTGAGGATGGAAGGGGGAAGACTTGCTCGCTTCAGCCGCCTCAGGAAGTGTAGTCTCTGCTGGGCTTTCTTGATTAGTGATGAGGTGTTATGTGTCCACGTAAGTTCCTCAGTTATGTGCACACCAAGGAACTTGGTACTCCTAACAGTCTCCACATCTAAACCGTTGATGCTGAGTGGGATGTGGACAGGTCGTGATTTTCTGAAGTCCACGATTATCTCTTTTGTCTTGTCGACATTGAGAGATAGATTGTTGTCTTCACACCATGCAGACAGCCGTTCCACCTCATCTCTGTATGCTGTTTCATCATCCCTGCTTATCAGTCCCAGCACCGTTGTATCATCCATAAACTTGATGATGTGGTTGGTGTTGTACGTGGCTGTGCAGTCGTGAATCAGCAGGGTGAACAGCAGTGGACTAAGCATGCAGCCCTGCAGTGCTCAGTGTGATGATGCTGGAAGTGTTGTAGCCCATCCGAACTGACTGGGGCCCCTCTGTCAAGAAGTCCAGGATCCAATTGCAGAGGGTGGTGTTCAGGCCCAACCTGCTCAGTTTTACAACCAGCTTTGGAGGGATGACTGTGTTGAAGGCACAGCTAAAGTCTATGAATAGCATCCTGACATATGTGTCTTTTTTATCCAGATGTGTCAGGGAGAGGTGATGGGCAGAGCATATGGCATCCTCAGTTGACCTGTTTGAACGGTATGCGAACTGAAGAGGGTCAAGGGAGGCAGGGAGATTAGTCTTTATGTGCGACATGACTAACCTTTCGAGGCACTTCATTATGATTGGCGTGAGTGCAACTGGTTGGTAGTCATTCAGGCACGTCACAGATGACTTCTTCGGCACTGGTATGATGGTGGTCGACTTGAAGCATGCTGGGACTGATGACTGGCTCAGAGATGTGTTGAAGATGTCTGTGAGGACACCAGCCAGTTGACTGGCACATTCTTTGAGCACACGACCAGGTATGTTGTCAGGTCCTGCAGCCTTGCGTGGATTGACTCTGGATAGAGTCCTCTTCACGTCATTTATGTAGAGACAGAGTACCTGGTCAGTGGAGGGAGGTGTTGCTTTTCTCGCAGGCTCTTTGTTCTGCACCTCAAACTGTGCGAAGAAGTTGTTCAGCTCATCCGGAAGGGAGGCATCACCATCGCTGCTATGTTGATGCTGGTTGGGCTTGTAGTCTGTAATTGTCTGAACGCCCTGCCACAGACAACGTGTGTCTCTGGTGCTGCTGAATTGTTTGTTGATCCTCTGCGCGTATGCCCACTTAGCTCTCCTTATAGCGCGAGACAGGTTGGCTCTGGTCACCCTGAGGACGGCCTTGTCTCCAGATCTGATGGCTGCATTTCTGATATTGAGCAGTTTGTGCACTTCTCTTGTCATCCAGGGCTTTTGGTTGGCTCTTGTGGTAACATCCTTGGTAACAGTAACATCATGTATGCATATGGAGATGTAGTCAGTCACAGAGTCTGTGTACTCCTCCAGATTGATG
Organism: Erpetoichthys calabaricus; assembly: GCF_900747795.2. Lineage (NCBI taxonomy): Eukaryota > Metazoa > Chordata > Cladistia > Polypteriformes > Polypteridae > Erpetoichthys > Erpetoichthys calabaricus. The sequence goes on from NC_041397.2 coordinate 168,573,195, forward strand.
GAGTCACCATCCATAGCAGCCTCCCTGAAAATGTCCCCAGTCTGTCAATTTGAAGCAGTCTTGGAGTGCTGAAACAGCACCAACCTGTCACACTCTGATGTTCTTGCGGGCTGGTTTAGTGTGCTTCAGAAGGGACTTGTATGCAGGGACCATAAAAACGCTGATATGATCTGAACAGCCGAGGTAGGGGTGGGGTAGGGCCTTGTAGGCATCAGGAGCGCTCGTGTAAACATTGTCCAGACAGCTTCCCCCTCTAGTAGCAAAGTTCACATTCTGGAAGAATTTTGTGAGAAATTACTTCAAGTTGCCATGATTGAAGTCTCCAGCAATAATGAAAAATGCCTCGGTGTGCATCGTTTGCAGTTTGCTGATGTTCTGCTAGCGCCTGGTTAGCATTTGCGCTAGGCGGGAGTTAGACGGCAACCACCAGCACGCAACTGTATTTCCTCGGCAGGTAGAAAGGCTGACACCTTACTGATAAAACTTCTATCAACTGGGAGCAGTGTCGCGCAACTGAGGCAGCGTTCATACACCACTCTGTTCACATAAACACACATTCCCCGTACCCCCCCCCCCCCAGGGGGGTCTTACCGGACAAAGAGGCGACTCTATCCGCTCGGAAGATGGTCAGTCCGTCTAGCTGGATGGCCGAGTCTGCAATGTTTTACCGGAGCCATGTCTCAGTGAAAACAAAGATGCAACAGTCTGTCATTTCCCACTGCAGCTTTATATAATCCAGCTTGTTGTCCAGCAATCGGACTATCGCAAACAGAATACACGGTATCGTAGGTCTGGTTGGGTTAGTTTTTAGCCTTGTGCTAACACCGCTGCATTTACCTTGTTTCTGCTTGCGTTTTCGCCAGCTCAGCTTCTCAGGCTGCAGAAGTAAGCAAAGTCTGCGGAGCGTCTCTGTCACCTCACTGGATATTTCGGCACAGTTTCTTCAGAAATCGAGCAGGATTTGCCGCTCGTAAATGTATGTCTGCGTACTACTATCACTTAAATCTACTTTTTTTACTTATACTAGTTGACAAAGACAAACAAAGATTAACACTAAACACTGCAGACTCTGGAGCTCTGTAAGCCGCAGCCTGCATGGGCGCTGCCATCATTCTCCAACCCGCTATATCCTAAGACAGGGTCACGGGGGGTCTGCTGGAGCCAATCTCAGTCAGCACAGGGCGCAAGGCAGGAACAAATCCTGGGCAGGGCGCACACACACACCAAGCACATACTAGGGACAATTTAGGAACGCCAATGAACCTAACCTGCACTGTGATCCATACAACATTTTGGAGAAACTGGGCAATGACAATACCCTTGGTCAAGTAGGGAAATGGAGGTAAACCAGCTAAATGACGACTTGCATGCATAACAATTCATATAACCGAACTGACGTGGGAAATATATTACACCTTAAAAGTGTTGATTATGATGTACACCCTGTATTTCTGTTCCCTTTTCAGAAAGCTAATGCTGTGCATTGTCGCTGAGGAACGTTGTTTTTTTTTTTTTTTTTTTTTTTGTTAGTTTATATCTGTTAATTCACAGAGAACAGGTCGATGGTATCTCAGCCAAACTTCACTGCATTGTGCCTGCTGTGCTGGTAAAGTACTACATTCAGTTTTTGTATGGTGTGGATGCATGTATATAAAACAATGTTTTTGCCAAGATAAAAAGGCAATTTGCTGCAGTCCTGCTTTTGTAAAGTATAAGCAGTGACATTCCATTAATGCACAAGTCCTCTGTGATACCATGATGCGAATGTCGTGTCTCACTGGCCTGGGTCAGTCTGTGATTATTTACTTTGAGGTAAAGTGGCTTTGGCAGATGGAGTGGTACTATATGTGTTGGCTGGCTTGTTAACTGGCACAACCCTCAGTTTTTTTTCGAAGGCCTGTACTATCCATTGTAATAGCTGTCATGTCATTACATGTGCCAGGTAATGGTGGCTATCCACTCATCTGTGGGCACCTTACATCTTTCCCCTACCCTCAACATGCAGAGGAGAGGCACTGTAATGACACAAATGATCTAGCACTCTTTCACCCTGTCCACCCTTACCCGGGTATTTTTTAAAACATAGCTGTATGTGTGCGTTTTGGCATTCGTCCACATGCAAACTGCATTTTAGGTCCTTGAAAAAGGAGCTTTTAAAAAACTCTTTCAAGGGTGAAGAAGACTCGGTTTCCCTGTTGATGGAGTTTTTTGGCTTGCAGCGTCAGAGTGTGCGGCGCAATCTTCTTTGATTGATGTCCGTGTGAGCGCCATTACCTGTTTGGTTTACATGTGGCAATTTTGTGCAATTGTGGTCGTAGCTAAAGTAGTGCTGGTGTGAATGGGACTTTTTACATGTTTACATTTAAACGTGGAAATCTTTACAGTCCATTTGGGCCCTGTGTTTATGCAATTACCTGTCACTGGGTCTAAAGCAGAGAAACTTGTAGCAGGGTTTCACCAGGACTCATGTAGAAATAAAGCAGCCAGCCACAAATTCCATGAATTATTTGAACAGAAAGGGGAGGTCTTCTCTTAACAAACAAGCCACCTGTGATCATTTATTGATCAGAAGTGTTCATTTATTGATATAGTAGTGAAATGACTGGGTAGTATTCATGACGCCCGTATTTTTGCAAATTCCATGCTGAACACACATTTGGGGAAAAAAAAAGGCAATGGACATTAATCATGACATTCCCTTTGTTATTTTTGCCTGTTTCATGCTCTTGACAGTGGATTTTTGCATTTGCATGTGGATGGAAATTTTGTTTTTTCCTTTTGTTCAAAAGAGGAAAACTCCCATTTTAAAATATGACAAGGCCTTAGTTGCAGAGCACAGCCAAATACACTTACATCCACACACTGTGACCTGCATTTATCAGATGGAAGGCAGTTCTAACAGGCAAGGAAGTTCTGCGGCCTTGTGACTACATACAGTGGTGTGAAAAACTATTTGCCCCCTTCCTCATTTCTTATTCTTTTGCATGTTTGTCACACAAAATGTTTCTGATCATCAAACACATTTAACCATTAGTCAAATATAACACAAGTAAACACAAAATGCAGTTTGTAAATGGTGGTTTTTATTATTTAGGGAGAAAAAAAAATCCAAACCTACATGGCCCTGTGTGAAAAAGTAATTGCCCCCTGAACCTAATAACTGGTTGGGCCACCCTTAGCAGCAATAACTGCAATCAAGTGTTTGCGATAACTTGCAATGAGTCTTTTACAGTGCTCTGGAGGAATTTTGGCCCACTCATCTTTGCAAAATTGTTGTAATTCAGCTTTATTTGAGGGTTTTCTAGCATGAACCGCCTTTTTAAGGTCATGCCATAGCATCTCAATTGGATTCAGGTCAGGACTTTGACTAGGCCACTCCAAAGTCTTCATTTTGTTTTTCTTCAGCCATTCAGAGGTGGATTTGCTGGTGTGTTTTGGGTCATTGTCCTGTTGCAGCACCCAAGATCGCTTCAGCTTGAGTTGACGAACAGATGGCCGGACATTCTCCTTCAGGATTTTTTGGTAGACAGTAGAATTCATGGTTCCATCTATCACAGCAAGCCTTCCAGGTCCTGAAGCAGCAAAACAACCCCAGACCATCACACTACCACCACCATATTTTACTGTTGGTATGATGTTCTTTTTCTGAAATGCTGTGTTCCTTTTACGCCAGATGTAACGGGACATTTGCCTTCCAAAAAGTTCAACTTTTGTCTCATCAGTCCACAAGGTATTTTCCCAAAAGTCTTGGCAATCATTGAGATGTTTCTTAGCAAAATTGAGACGAGCCCTAATGTTCTTTTTGCTTAACAGTGGTTTGCGTCTTGGAAATCTGCCATGCAGGCCGTTTTTGCCCAGTCTCTTTCTTATGGTGGAGTCGTGAACACTGACCTTAATTGAGGCAAGTGAGGCCTGCAGTTCTTTAGACGTTGTCCTGGGGTCTTTTGTGACCTCTCGGATGAGTCGTCTCTGCGCTCTTGGGGTAATTTTGGTCGGCCGGCCACTCCTGGGAAGGTTCACCACTGTTCCATGTTTTTGCCATTTGTGGATAATGGCTCTCACTGTGGTTCGCTGGAGTCCCAAAGCTTTAGAAATGGCTTTATAACCTTTACCAGACTGATAGATCTCAATTACTTCTGTTCTCATTTGTTCCTGAATTTCTTTGGATCTTGGCATGATGTCTAGCTTTTGAGGTGCTTTTGGTCTACTTCTCTGTGTCAGGCAGCTTCTGTTTAAGTGATTTCTTGATTGAAACAGGTGTGGCAGTAATCAGGCCTGGGGGTGGCTACGGAAATTGAACTCAGGTGTGATACACCACAGTTAGGTTATTTTTTAACAAGGGGGCAATTACTTTTTCACACAGGGCCATGTAGGTTTGGATTTTTTTTCTCCCTAAATAATAAAAACCATCATTTAAAAACTGCATTTTGTGTTTACTTGTGTTATATTTGACTAATGGTTAAATGTGTTTGATGATCAGAAACATTTTGTGTGACAAACATGCAAAAGAATAAGAAATCAGGAAGGGGGCAAATAGTTTTTCACACCACTGTATGTATGTATGAGATTGATTAGCATGCTCCATATATGGTTATTTCAGGGCAGCATTCACATATGCATACTTACTGGGTGACTGTGATTTATAAAGGGTAAATTGCATAGAAATGGGTACAGGCTTTATACATCAGATTTTTTTGGGGATGTACAAATGGGCCTGATTTTTTGGTATGTTTATATATTCACACTTGAATCCACATATCCCAATCTGACAGATTTGGACAATTGACTCTGCATGAGAACCTAATCCAGATCTTCAAAATCCTCAAAGGCATTGCTGAAGCAGATCCAGCAGCATTTTTTTCAGCTTAAGGATGAATCACATACTCAAGGACACCAGTGGGAATTAAGGGGAAGTGCATTTAGGACAGAAGGCAAAAAGCATTTTGTTATGCAAAGAGTTTTGGGAATCTTGAACAAACTACAGAGCCATGCAGTTGAAGCAGAAACCTTGACAAGAAGTAGCTGGATGAGATATTGGGACAGGTTAGCTATTAGCTAATTAAGCAAGCTTGATGGACTGAATGGTCTCCTCTCATTTGTCAAATTTCATATTTTTAAAGTTGCAAAGCTACAGTGAAGTCTCAATGCAAAAAATTAGTTCAAAAGTCCCCAGCAGCCGTGATTGAGGGGTTGACAAAAACTACATTCACACTATAGTTAAACGTAACTCAATTCTGATTTTTAGGTCATAGATTTGTTTTTTTGTTCAAATTAATTTTGCAAGAAAATGAAATCCAATGCGACTCTGCATGACACCAATTCTGAATCTGCAAATTAAATAAAAGTTAAATCAGGCAGATGCAACATAATCTGACAGATGGCTGATCAAATTTGGCGGCCTCTCCAGACCTAAAATGGTGCAATTTTGTACTTTTTGTCTCTTCACCCAACCTTCTACGGTAAATGGACAATTAAACTTTCGGTTCTCATGTCTACCCTCATCAGACACTTTTGCCATACAGAAATCATATAAAATTCAACCCCAATGACAACCTCGGACTGCAGCGAGGACCACACCTTCAGTCCTCGGTGTCGCCCAATACCGATGGCTGGAGGAAGGATACACGAAAGTGGTGTGTGAAGACACAGAAAGTAACTGAGAGTCCGTGCAAGGGTAATGGCATTCCATAAGCTGGCCAACTCTCCAGTCCATTGTACTCTCAAACGTTTGCTCTGTAATAGCAAACAATAAACTGAATTATGTCAGACTTTGGCAGACTATCTTGTGTGAGTTTAGAGACTGTGGTGTCCCGGAAGCCACAGTTCAGCTGGAGGGCGAGCTGTGTTTCGTGCCAATAGAAAGGCTACTCAGTGCTGTAAGGCTCAAGGAGGCAGCATGTGTGTTTACATCAAAACGGAATGTCAAAAAGTCAGTGTTAGTGTGTAGCTACTGCTCGTTGCTGGTGCAGTTTGTGACACTTAGATGCAAACCTTTTATTTACCACGAGAATTTACTACTGTGTTTACTGTTGGATTTTACATTGCCCCCAGCGTAAACGCGAAAGAAGCACTCTGTGACCTAGTCAGTGCTTCCTATGTACAGAGCAGCTAGCAGATGTTCTCATCGACAACATCTTCAACATCTCCCTGAGCGATGCCACTGTTCCAACGTGTTTCAAGACTACTACCATTGTTCTTGTGCCAAAGAAGTCCTCAATGTCCTACCTCAATGGCTATCGTACTATTGCACTTGCCCATCATCATGAAGTTTTTCAAGAGGCTAATCACGAGGCACATAAAGACCCTGCAGCCCCCTTCTTTGGACCCCTTGCAATGCTATAGCCACCACTGTCCATCTGGCTCTTTCTCACCTGGACAAGGAGGACACTTACAGACGAGTGCTGTTCATTGACTTTAATTCAGCATTTAATACAGTCATTCCTTAGATCCTGACTGGAAAGCTAAGTCTGCTGGGCCTGAACACCTCCCTCTGAAATTGGACCCCAGATCTCCTGACTAAGAGACCTCATTCAGTCAGGATTGGAAACAGCATCTCCAGTACCACCACACTGAGCAATGGTGCTCGATAGTGCTGTGTGCTTAGTCCATTGCTGGTCACTTTACTGACTCACGACTGTAAAGCAATGTATAGCTCAAACTACATCATCAAGTTTGCTGATGACACGACTGTGGCGGACCTCATCAGCAGAAAAGACGAATCAGCATACCGAGAGGAGGTGCAGCAGTTAACGGACTGGCGCAAAGCCAACAACCTGTCTCTGAACGGTGTTCACCCTGGTACCTTACTTGATCCTTCAACACTAGCTCCAGAGCCAAGAAAGCCCATCAGTGTCTTTACTTCCTGTGAAGGCTCAGGAAAGTTCATTTCCCATCACCCATCCTCATCACCTTCTATAGAGGGATTATGGAGAGTATCAAGCAGCAACATCACTGCCTGGCTTGGGAATTGCACCATCACGAATCGCAAGACCCTGCAGTGGATAGTGAGGACAGCTGAGAAGATCAGTCACCACATGCTGCATCTGCAAAATTACAAGCATTTTGGACGATCTGACGTTCCCTTGACATAAACTATTTACCCTGCTGACATCTGGAAAAAGGTACCAAAGCACTTGGGCCTTCACTACTAAAATGTGTAATAATTCATCCCTGAAGCCATAAGACTCCTAAACACTAAGGGACAAGACCAACAACACTTATACACCTCCCCACTCAACTGTCCTTATACAGTACTCATTATTTATTTTTATGCTGTTACCCTCTTTTTACTTCCAATATCATGTTTACATCTTTTCTTTCTATTGTCATATTTCACACAACCTGCTACTTTTTTGCACCCTTACACATCATAAATGTGTATTAGTTGGTACTGTACTGTCTTGTTTGTGTCACTGTTTATCTTTGCACTATCTTGTAATGTTTGCACACATTTATTTTATGTTGTTATGTGTAGGGGGCGGCACAGTGGCGCAGTGGGTAGCGCTACTATCTCGCAGTAAGGAGACCTGGGTTCGCTTCCTGGGTTCTCCCCGTGTCTGCGTGGGTTTCCTCCGGGTACTCCGGTTTCCTCCCACAGTGCAAAGACATGCAGGTTAGGTGCACTGGTGATCCTAAATTGTCCCTAGTGTGTGTGTGTGTGCGCGTGCAACCTAGAGTGGGCTGGCGCCCTGCCCGGGGTTTGTTTCCTGCCTTGGCTCCAGCAGACTGCCGTGACCCTGTAGTTAGGATATAGCGGGTTGGATAATGGATGGATGGATGTTATGTGTAGGTTTTTTCTAGTCATGTGTTCTAGGTAGCACCATGGTCCTGGAGGAACATTGATGCGTTTCACTGTGTACTGTACTAACTGTATAAGGTTGAAAGGACAATAAAAGCTACTTGACTTGATAATAAAAAATCAAAAATACCAACTACTGTACATGTCTACTTCAAATGGTTTACAGTGCAGGATATCTGCAAACTAGCAAGTGTTCAGTGATCATTGCTGGAGCTGTACACAGGAACCTGTAGAGATGAGATAGGGTCACATCTGTCTGCAAAACTTGAGGTGCGATATTTCAGAAAGCACAGAGGAACTTGTTTGTAATGGAAGTTTGTTCAAGTTTATTTTGCTGAAACTGTCACTCTATTGCTACAGTATTAGGATTATTAGTGTTGTTGGATTATTATCTATTATAGCCTATAATATTTTGCTCCTATCCTAAATGTTTATGAGAAGTTGGCACCCAGAAATGGATGAATGAATAGCTACCTTCCAAACCTGCAGGGATAGGGTCAGGGGGCAGCTGTTGCCAATCCCAGCAAGCACTGGGCACAATGCAGGAACATCATTGGTTGAACAAACACACACACAATAGGGCTGTTTTAGCATCTCCAGTTCACCTAACCTGCATGTCTTTGGACTGTGGGAGCACCCAGCCAAAATCCATGCAGAAACATGGAAAGCAAAAGAATTAAGTTTTACTTGCAATCATACTAAATAGTAACATTCAAGGAGCTGATAATGCTGGGCACCATGTTGAGAATGTTGTCATTTTGGTGTAATTTGAATTTTTCCCTCCTTGTTCCCACCAGAGTGTACAAAAGTTATATCACTGGAGGATCAAAATGAAAATAATCCTTAAATGAGTAGATACCTGTTTACAACTTTGCCATGCTCAGTTTGTCACTAATGTGAACACGCATAGTGCCTTGCATCTTACACATGTGCCCAGTGTATGCTAGTATTGCTATAATATAAGAAAGTTAACAGAAGTCAGTTTAACAACTGGCTCAAATGACCGAGTTGCCATACTGCCCAGTCCCAGGAGGAATCTGAGCTATGTGGTATGTCGGACTTAGCCAATTGCACCAGATCCAGCACTGCCATCACCTGCCAACAAGAAAAGCAACTATAAACAAATATCAAAGTAAGCAAAGAATACAAAACAAAACATATACATAGACATTTAAAAAAAAAAGTGTTTGAATAAACAGACCATTAGAGACCATAAGCAATGCACAAAACAAATTGTATTTCCCACCAAAACCCCACCTCCTACAAAATTATAAAAATCAGGAGTGGTCTCCCACAGACTTTCTCACATACTCGGATATGGGGATGGGTATTTGAGAAGTAAACCACAAGACAATAATTATATTTTTATTTGATGTACATTAAAAGAACCATCAACAACAAATCAAATTAATAATATACTGAACAATATTATAAAAGTAAAGGTGAATATATCAAACTCACCAGCTGCATGAATAAAAGGTAAAGTACCACTTCTGGTTAGCGGAAATCGCTCAAAAGTTGACAGAAATCTTCATTTTGTACCTAACACTTGTATGCGAAATTTGGTTGACCTAAATGAAAGTGTATTCATGTTATCATGTTTACATACACACACAATTCCAAAAATTGTATTTTCGGACTCAGGGAGGTCTAAAACGTCAAGATTCATCAAAATCACAAAATGGAATTTTTGGAGGATTACAATACTTTGGCTATACTTCATATATGAGAAAGTAAAAAGAAAAAATAACCAGAATAATTTAACTGTGTGTATTGTGAAGATGCAGCAGGCTGTGGGACCACCATCCAAAACGATACAGGTTCAGGTGGCCACCTTACTGACCGCGGGAGATGAAATGTGGTGAAATCCTGGGCTATGGACGGCAGATGTCTGGATGTTTTCAGGTTTGGAAAGTGACTCAAAACTGTCATTGTGCCGATGAGCGCTTAGAACTTGTGTTTTGCCAGACAGCGTTTTAAATTCAAATGATTGGAACAGACATATGAGGCAAATGAAAAGTTTTATCATCAAAAAGGAAAAAAAAAATGCTGTAACTATTGCAATGCAATTCTATCTTCTGTTAATGGGTAATGACCTTTACGAGTACATTCACTTTCATACGCATGCAAAAGGACAGCTACAAACAACATTTATAAACTGGAAATATTTATTTTTAAGCCCAACTGCTACATTAGTACCCTTATCATACCATGCATGAAATTCAGTGTTCACTATTAGTGGATTTAATTCTTCAGTGGCAGTGCAGGGCTGCTCTTGGTTTTCTTTGCAAGTTCTGTCTGCAATCCTGTGCGGGAGAAAAGCCTGAGGCTGGTAAAGACACATTTAGAAGCAATAGTATGGAATATGGAATTGGAAAGAATTCCAAAAAACCCAAAGACATGGTAATGTCTGAGAGACAAATTAGCAGACATGAAGAATTTGGATGAAGTGGGGAGTTGACGTATTTGGGTACAATGATCTCAGAAGAAAGCAGAGCCTAGATAACATTGGAAAGCTGATGCTGTTTTGCACTGCTGCATATTTTAAAATCTAAGACTGGAAGCAGAGCCATAAAAGTTAGCATTTAGAAAATGGCAGTTAAGACTCATTGTGACATTAGGAAAACCTCATACACAAATGAGAAAGAAGGATTTTGAGGAAGGTCTATGGAGCCGTAAATACAGAGTGTGGAATGTTAGAACCAATGAAGAAAATGGAGTATTGGTGAACAAATTGAAAAAGGACGGTTACGTTGACCAGGACACATCTAAAGGATGCCAAACAAAATGGTAGTGAAGGAGGAGTTCAGCACAGACTGGAGGAAATATGCACGAGGAAAAGATGGCTAAACATTCTGGAAGATCTAGGAAGAATAAGGGGCTTGGAGGTGGAGAACAAAGACGTCTGAACAAGTGCTGCCCTGAATACCAAAGGCCTACAGTACACTAGCTATAGCACCAAGCATGATGATGAAGTCTTAAAAAATAAATTCCATTAAAACACTTGGGGCTGTAAACTTCAAGCTCAACCTTTACAAGTGTAAATATGGGGGAAGAACATCACAGAGCACTAATGTTCTCCATGACAAAGTAAGAAATTGAATATTTGTCTTTGAAAACTTGTTGGGGGAAGGAGAGAAACAATAAACCTACAATTACAGTATAATACGTATTTTCAAAAATTAAAGAGTCAAATTAAGTTGTATTTTTTATGTGCTATCACATCTTATTTACTTCATGCATAATAATAATAATTCAGGTTATTTTAAGGTGTATGGCCCACAATTCAAAATTGGATCCAATTGTTTTATTTTCTCCCCAAATGTCTTATAAAGTTAACCCTGTCAATGCAGTTTGAGCTGTCACTTGAAATCTCTTCAACAATTCAAGGCCGGTTTCATTTTATGTGGACAGTTGGCTCACTTTTGCATTTTGTTTTCCCCACTTTAGTTTGAGGTCTCCTGTCCTGATGCACTGACACTGGAGCCTGCCTAGCAAACACTCAAAATGCACATTTCATGGTGCTATGCAAGTCATCCTTGATTCTGTCAGAAGCTTTTGGTTCAGAATTGTAGCAGGAGATCCATGAAAACAAACATTTACACAAGAATGTGGCCTACTGTGTTTGTGTTAATAATATTTGAACTCCATAAGAAAAATGCTAAGGTGCTGAGCATGAAGAGCAAAAAAGGCAGGTGAGAGGAGTTGAAGATGCCTCCTATGCAGCACACCAGAAAAAAGCATTAGGCGACAAATGTGCTTAATAACATTATATGTGTAACTTAATATAAATACAGTTTATGTATATTATAAATACATACACACGTATATATGTATAGAATGACCTTATTAATTAAAACTTCTTCTCATGGGATGAATGGTACAGTTATCAAGATAGTACATACGTGACAAATTTACACATTAAAATTATTTCTCCTGTTCAGAGGAATATTGGTAAACTCCAACATACTCACTTGTACAGGATCAAGTTAGACTTGTGTTATATATAAATTTCTACATGTAGAAGTATGTATGTCTGTCTGTCTGTCCGGCCCAGAAGTGTGAGGCAGGCCGGAAGTACGAGGCTACAGCATGAAGCTCAAAGAAAGCGACTCTGACGCCAAAGTGAAACCGCCGAGGAAAGACAAACGAGAGAAAAATTTGCTTAGCCGCTGATAGACAAGGGGGGCAAGCACGTCCGCAAAATGAAATTGCCGACTCTGCATTTCAATTTTTTTCTTACGATTTCAATAGTTTCTATGAGCCTGGCCTTGTTACAGCACGGGCTTACACAGCTAGTGAAGTAATAAAGGACAATGCAGGATAGACAGAGATGATAGTGGTGTTTCTGGTTTCTTAAGGGGAGTTGGTAATGCAGTCAGTTCAAATTACAAAATACAGAAAATGACAATTGAAAATGCAACAGAAATCCTATTATGTCATTATGCTTCCAGACAATATTATGGTTATTATCATTTTATTGTTTACAAAGAGGAAAATTTGGCATCGCAAAAGCTCAGTTTTTATAAGAACGAACTTCTCTCCCAGAACCCAAACATCATAAAATTCTTAAATGGAGAAATTATGTATCTGACGTGACTTAATAAAAACACATCAATCACAGTGAGGCAGTATAAAAGAGGTTTGTCTTAAATACGAAAAGATGCCTATAGTGTTTTCTGACGCAATTCCACTGTATAGTTCGTTGGCTAAAAGTACTAATAGATTATGTCATAAAAACACAGCCTAATACGTAAGAAACATGTCAGTTATTCTGGACATGTTATGAAATGTGAAGATGTAGGACTTTTTTTCTTAGAAAATAATACAGTTCTTTAACAAATATAATGTTCTAATGAGGTGCACAAAGTTCAAAGCTCTTTTTATTAAAGAAGAGATTAATAAGGGATAGTTCATGCAAATTTTAATAGAATATTGCTTAATTCATGGACTGAGCCATCAATATGACAGGGCTCAACATCAGTGTGTAGTTTTGTGGGAGTGTAGACCAATTCGGGATTTGCAGGTTTTGCTGCAGACGGCACAGGTAAAACCACCACTGGCTAGCTGTCTTGCTGCTTCTTTTCTTTGCATCCTCCTCACTTCCAGCTGTGCAAGTCTGCTCATCTCAGAGTACTGGACACCTTCATGACAGATTCGTCGCCAGGTGGACCGGTTCAGAGCGAGTTGATAAAATTGTATCGTAAGACCACACGTCTTCAGGTTGGCTTTGAGAGTGTCCTTATATCAGAGTAAAGGACACCCGACTGAGCGATGGCCATTTGACAACTGTCCAAAGAAGATTTGTTTTGGGATCCGAGTATCTGCCATGCGCACCACATGTCCTGCCCACCGCAGCTGTACAGCTTTGATGACTGTCTCGATGCCATGCATACCACTTTTACGCAGCACCTCTGTATTTGGGACCATGTCTTGCCAGTTCACATGAATGATTCTGCGGAGACAGCGTCGATGGAACTGGTCTAGCTGCTTCAGATTGCGGCGATACAGTGTTCACGTTTCACATCCATATAATAAAGTCATTAGGACAACAGCTCTATATACTGCCAGATTTATTCATTTTAGTGAGGCATACATTGAAGTTGGTACAGAACATTGGGAGTGCCCAACTGGGCATTAAGTATTATGAAGAAATAATGTATAGCATGTTATGCTAATTTTATTTCTGAGTTCAACTTTGCATGATTTTTTGCTACTGAAAACAAGGATGTTTCAGAGACCTCCAAATGGAATGTGAAATTGTCTCTGCAATAAAATCAGAATCAAAGGATAAGCAAAGTTGAACCTAGTTAAATAGCTGCACTACCTATATGAGCAGCTATGTGCTGTATAAATGATAAATCGGGAGTGGTTTCCACTAGACCTTCTCGTATACTCAGATATGAGGGTAGTTATTTGAGGAGTAAATTGCAAGACAATGATTATGTTTTTATATTATGTACATTAAAGAACCATCAACAACAAATCAAATTAATAATATATTGAACAATCTCTCTATTATAATAAAAAAATCTTGGAAAGAGAGTCGAGACGTGACTTTCTCAGAGAGACACTTTCACATCTCGAAAGACGAGACTGTGCCAAGAGATTTAACCACACCCGGAGCCAGAAATAAAAGACAAGGAGTAGATGATAAGGTAGAACGTTGTAAAGAATTCAAAAACTTTGGCTCGTTACACATGCAGAGCAGGTTAGAGATAATGAAAGTACTAAAATTCGAAAAGTCTCCATAAAATGATGGTAAAGATCGCATTAGTGCTAACAAACGGAAATTATTACCCAGTGAAATAATGGAACAGCGACATGAGATTGAATATATTGTTCAGATTTGAACTTTAAGTCAGAGACTTGTAAATCGTCTAATTCGTATTGCCATCAGGGAAAAGTAGTATTTCTTTCCAATGAAGAGGCGTATCCAAGAGAATTAAAAGATATGTTGTTTGGTGAAAGTGAAATCCACATATGCTGTCACGCTTGGGTCATAGAGTTGCACAGATACACAGAAGAATTTAGAGACAGAAATGTTATTCAACCACTTCAAACAAACATAAGTCTCTTTCAGGAGTGAATCGAGCTCTGTGTGTAGTTGGATGGGACAGTTCTGTCTCTCAATTAAAAGAATAGAAAATCTTCCTCTTCATAGGGGCGCGCCTCGGGAGCGGGACCCCCAACAGGAGCAGAGGATGTCTGGGGGAGAAGAGAGACAAGGCAGTGAAACAAAAGGACAGCTGCTGTACGGGCTTTTAAATGTTTGAAGCCTGCGGCATGGCAGCAGCAGCAAGCCAGCAGCTGATCAAGCAAAGAGGAGGTTACAAAAAAAAAACTATTTGTTTCCCATTGCATCATCTGTTTAAGAGGGGGTTTCGGAGGAGTGACTGGATCTCCTTGGGGTGCGTTCAGCCCCCCTCTTCACAATGTGAGCGATAGAGACGCAAAGTGGCTGGTGCGTAGTGCAGGCCAGGGGGGAGTTGGCGAGCAAAGCAAGCAGGGGGCAAAGCCCCTAGTTATTATAAAAGTAAAGTTGAATAAACCTGACTCTGCAGCTGCATAAATAAAAGGTAAAGTACCACTTCTGGTTAGTGGAAATAGCCCAAAAATGAATAGAAATCTACGTTTTATAATACTTGTATGCAAAATTTGGTTGACCTAAGTGAAACCGTACTCAATTATCGTATTTACACACACACACACACACAAAGACAGAGACACAGACAAACACACAGACATATTTCCAGAAATGGTATTTTCAGACTCAGGTAGGTCTAAAATGTCGAGATTCATCAAAATCTCAACACTGAATTTTTGGACAACTACAATATTTTCCCTAAACTTCATATACGTGAAAGTAAAAAGGGCTTCAATGCCAAGATCATCACAGGAACACCAGATGGGTACACTTTCTTAGCTGCTCTGGGGTGTTGTATGGTAATTTTGATTAAAGGATCAGAATGTGAACTGTAGTGGTGGGCACAGGTCATTAATAATTTAGACCAGGAACTGAGGGAGTGTTGTGTTGGTGGTTTTTGGAAATGAGTAAATGATACAAGTACTGTACCCTCCACGACTAGCTGAGAATTAATGAGTTAAACACTCTGGAATTGTAGCAGTGAAACACTTTCAGCTGGTTTTCCTTATTTGATACTGACTTACTTTTTGACCCATTGTTCAATTATTCTACTTTCAAACTACTTTAACTCTCCCCTGCAATTTTATTCAAAGTTGGAGAGTGCACTAGCAGATGTCCTTCTAAAATGTACAAAGCTAAATTTCCATCCTAACCAGCATCAACTACAATGCAGTAACAATCCTTGGACAAGTCGCCAGTGCATCACAGACTGAGCATCAATCACAAACACACACACACAAGGACCAATTGAGAGATGTCTATGACATTTACAATACCATCATATTAATAATACTTCAGATACACAGTACACTTAAAATAAACATCAATTTCCCGAATGGGCCTATTGTTCCTCATTAAAGAATAACAGCGAGTCAGATGCTGCCTTTTATACAAGGCAAGCGCCAACATCAGAAGGCACACACTAATTTACAGTTCTCTATTATTATACCCATCTTTAAAAGATGAGAGGAAACTTGTAGTTTGACAACTCATGTCCATCACTACAGACAACAGAAACTGGTAAAACAATGATGAGAGAAGTGGAACACAACATAAATTGTCTATTTATATGGTGTACAGAATGAATGAGAAGTGATCAAAAGTAATACATTAATAAATAAAACAAGAAATATTCAAAACTCCACAAAGTTTCAGATAAAAAAAAATCACTATGATCAGAAAAATCATCATTTACTACAGTTGGAAAAGCATTTGGAATAAGATTAGATATAAAAAAAAACTAGCTGCCCAAAGACTACAAAGCTCATATAGAATAAAAGAACAAAAGGGTAAAATTAAACTGTTTAGTTAGGGTATTTCAAAATGTTATATGATGAAAGATGAAGATAAAGATGAAGGAACAAAGACAATACAAAGAAGGAGAACCTTCGTATAAAGGAGATGGTTCCAGAGCCATTTGGGACAAAGCCTTTATTCTTCTGAGCCATGTAATTAAAATGTGCCACATATTATACAGATACAAATGTAGCTGGGAACACAAAATATAGTTTTTTGTATATCCACTCAAAGAAACAAAGACAAATAGCATATGATGATAAAAGTCATTGAAAAAGAAACCACTTGCAGTATATCATTAACTCCATAAACAGCACTTGATGCAAAGATGCCTAATGTGAAAATTCAAAAGATGTCTCTTTGAAACAAGACGTTATCAGCCCCACACCCCCCAAGGACGAGACTCCACATTGCACCATAATTGTGATATGTGATTGCTCAATACTGGTTAATGATTTGCTTCTAATGGCTTACAAGAAAAACTGCTCTAATTTAAATGCACTAACTGAAAACAAGAATTTGTGGATCAACAACAGGCAAACAAAAAAATCTAGCCGCCAGTGCTTCCTACATTTACTCCTCAAGTACTGTTAAATAAGTACACAAAGAAAATATCCAAAATCATTATATTAAACACATTAACTAAGAACAGCTAAATAACACTTCAATTCATTTTGCACTTCACTCTTAAGTGAGTAAAGGTTCTGAGCATGTGCACAAATCCATAAATGCAATGCATCAAGAGTAGTGAAGAGCGAGACACGTATTAGTATCCGAGTTACAGCCCTCTCAAACAGTAATTTAGCTTGTCTTCCTCACTTATTCATATGTTCTCTCATATACTCTTATGAATCGGTGTGTGCTCGTCTTTACAGAATATGCATGCACACTAGGGCTGGGATTTGGCACTGATGTCCCGATTCGATTTGATATCGATTTTATCTTGACTGAATTAATGTGTACGGATATATTTGAAGTGGTGACTTTAGACATTACTTATCCATGCATAGAGAACATTAATACAATGTGACAAAATTTCAGTAGCACTTTATTTGAAAGGTGTGTACACAGTGACTTCATAATATACAGGTGCTGGTCATAAAATTAGAATATCATGACAAAGTTGATTTATTTCAGTAATTCCATTCAAAAAGTGAAACTTGTATATTAGATTCATTCATTACACACAGACTGATGTATTCCAAATGTTTATTTCTTTTAATGTTGATGATTATGGATGGATGGATGATTATAACTGACAACTAATGAAAGTCCCAAATTCAGTATCTTGGAAAATTAGAATATTGTGAAAAGGTTCAATATTGAAGACACCTGGTGCCACACTCTAATCAGCTAATTAACTCAAAACACCTGCAAAAGCCTTTAAATGGTCTCTCAGTCTAGTTCTGTAGGCTACACAATCATGGGGAAGACTACTGACTTGACAGTTGTCCAAAAGACGACCATTGACACCTTGCACAAGGAGGGCAAGACACAAAAGGTCATTCCTAAAGAGGCTGGCTGTTCACAGAGCTCTGTGTCCAAGCACATTAATAGAGAGGCGAAGGGAAGGACAAGATGTGGTACAAAAAAGTGTACAAGCAATAGGGATAACCGCACCCTGGAGAGGATTGTGAAACAAAACCCATTCAAAAATGTGGGGGAGATTCACAAAGAGTGGACTGCAGCTGGAGTCAGTGCTTCAAGAACCACCACGCACAGACGTATGCAAGACATGGGTTTCAGCTGTCGCATTCCTTGTGTCAAGCCACTCTTGAACAAGAGACAGTGTCAGAAGCGTCTCGCCTTTGGACTGCTGCTGAGTGGTCCAAAGTTATGTTCTCTGATGAAAGTAAATTTTGCATTTCCTTTGGAAATCAAGGTCCCAGAGTCTGGAGGAAGAGAGGAGAGGCACAGAATCCACGTTGCTTGAGGTCCAGTGTAAAGTTTCAACAGTCAGTGATGGTTTGGGGTGCCATGTCATCTGCTGGTGTTGGTCCATTGTGTTTTCTGAGGTCCAAGGTCAATGCAGCCGTCTACCAGGAAGTTTTAGAGCACTTCATGCTTCCTGCTGCTGACGAACTTTATGGAGATGCGGATTTCATTTTCCAACAGGACCTGGTACCTGCACACAGTGCCAAAGCTACCAGTACCTGGTTTAAGGACCATGGTATCCCTGTTCTTGATTGGCCAGCAAACTTGCCTGACCTTAATCCCATAGAAAATCTATGGGGTATTGTGAAGAGGAGGATGCAATACGCCAGACCCAACAATTCAGAAGAGCTGAAGGCCACTATCAGAGCAACATGGGCTCTCATAACACCTGAGCAGTGCCACAGACAGATCGACTCCAGGCCAAAGGAGCCCCAACTAAATATTGAGTGCTGTACATGCTCATATTTTTCATGTTCATACCTTTCAGTTGGCCAACATTTCTAAAAATCCTTTTTTTGCATTGGTCTTAAATGATATTCTAATTTTCTGAGATATTGAATTTGGGGCTTTCATTAGTTGTCAGTTATAATCAACATTAAAAGAAATAAACATTTGAAATACATCAGTCTGTGTGTAATGAATGAATCTAATACACAAGTTTCACTTTTTGAATGGAATTACTGAAATAAATCAACTTTGTCATGATATTCTAATTTTATGACCAGCACCTGTATACATAAGCATGGAATGACATTAAAGAAGAAATACTAGATTCGTAATGAACAGTTAACATCAGCATTAGCAGGACGTGGAACAAAATATCATTGCTCTTTAAAAAAAAAAAAAATTCACCGTACTGCACTCAATCAATATTCACCCTAATTTAACTAACATGTATCGCCACATCAGAGCCCACAGATATTATGAGCGTCTCCTTGTTTTAATACAATGCAATGGCATCTAATTTATGAAACATCTATATCATCTTGCAAATATTATTATAAAATAATCAAATATTGCTTCTTAAATAATAAATGTTATTCAAAACCTTTTTGTGTGTTTTGAATCTCCACATAGACACCCTTCACCTAAACTGCTAGCCAAATTTAATCCCCTGTTGGACATTTTAAATAATTTTGAATTAGTCAAAAATTAAAGGTACAGTTGGGAAGTGTCTTTCTATAATTCTGCAAGTTACACTATCTTCAGGTGCTCACTTGTAGCAGTCACATTAATCAGTCTTGAAAGTGTGTCCTGACAGTCTTCAGACAAAAAGGAAGCATTTTAAAATGAGGATCTAGAGCTGATGCTTGTTGACCGCGGCAATCAATGAATGGAACATCAAAGAAAAAGAATTGGCCATCGTGACTGATAACTTATGGTGCTACATCAGGTCGGCTGCTTTGAGCATACACACACTTTTGTATCACAGGCTGTTATGAATATTCCAATAACTGCCCACTTGCTTTGCCAGGTGAGGCGTGTTTTAGGGTCTATCTTTACAGATAAAAACTGCCATAGATTCTGTCATTTTTTTGGGCACGAGGTGACTTAAACAGATGCCTGGAACTAAACGTTGTCTCTAGAGCAGATTGTTTAGGCTCTACTTTGGATGTTGACTGAAATGTTTCTGGGTGACATTGGGGTAAGTGGTTTCTCAAATTTGTTGTGTTACAACAATAATTAACTTCTGCGCTGCACAGCTTACATATAGCTTTGCTTTTATCCAGTTGTTCTTTACCAATGCACCATTTGAATCCGCAGTAAGTTCACACATCAGATTTAAGTGTCAAAGATGCTGATTTCATTTAAAGAGGACACACCAGTTTATGAAAAGTAGTAAAGTGCTTTTTCCATAGAAAGCCTTAACAGGCGCATTAGTGCCATCTACTGGATCGGCCTCCAAAAACAAAGATAAGCAAAAATCTACATATAGTAATTGAGCAGGATAGAGATTCATGGAATTATATTGAGACTTTAAGAATAGATATTGAATTGTTTAAACAAAAAATAATGGTTAATCAGAAAAAAAAATCAATATTTTTACCCAGGCCTAATACACACTATACACACAAACATTTGCACATCTCCTTTATAATGTACATTGTTTAAACTTATGTTGTCTGTATGTGGTGTTGCGTTCTGTTATAAGCAGCCTCAAAGCTACCAAGATAAATTCCTGTACATTAAGTATTGGCAGAAAAAAAATATTCTGATTCTGAAGAACAACAACCCAGGTGCCTGAAGCTACGTCACAAACACCAACCACAGTGCCACCATGACGCTCTGAAAACGAACTCAAATTATTATTATTATTATTATCCCATAGCACATTCCCATTAGACAGGCACAGAGAACCTTCACAATCCATTTATACAATGACTGGCAAAGAGAATAATAAACATTAAGTTAAAAGTATGACTTTCTATTTATTAGTATTATGGCGAGGCACATAAAGTAAGAAGTGGTTGCATCAGTCATCAGTAATATCATACTAACTTGTTTAAAGTATGTGGGCCATATGCCTGTTTAATAAACTTGAGTGTTCTTTTGAGCGTACTCATAGCAGTTCTTAGCATATATAGATACCAATGAAATGTGGGCCCGGTCTGCAACCCTGGACACCCAGGCCATGACTGACGCTTCCATCATCATACAAAAACCTCTCTTTAAAGCTCGCTCAGAATACTATTCTACAATAATAGATAGCAATAATAAAAATCCTTGGGTACTGTGTAAAACAGCTCCTAAATTAACAAATGGGAATTCAGATCTACAGTGCAAAATACCCACAGATATTAGCAGTACAGATTTTATGAACTTCTTTAATGAGAAAATTAAAATATAAGATCCCAGATCTCAGCATCACAGTGCAAACTAAATACTAGCTTAGCAGACCCTGTCTCACATTGCATTCAGCACTTTAGTAATTTTAATCCTGTAACTGAGCAGGAAGTCTTAACTTCCATCCATCCATTTTCCAACCCGCTGAATCCGAACATAGGGTCACGGGGGTCTGCTGGAGCCAATCCCAGCCAACACAGGGCACAAGGCAGGAACCAATCCCGGGCAGGGTGCCAACCCACCACAGAAGTCTTAACTTTAATTTCTAAAATGAAACCCACTACTTGTTCCCTCGATTCAGTGCTAACAAAACGAGTAAAATGTGCAATGGATGTTCTTGCAGCGCCTATCCTAAACATTATCAATAGTTCATTATTGCATGGCACAGTACCTGAAGCACTAAAAGTGTCAGTCATTAAACCATTACTTAAAAAGTTAGACCTAGACCCACACATACTAAATAATTATAGGCCTATTTCAAATTTACCCTTTCTCTCTAAAATATAAGAAAAAGTAGTCGCCAATCAGCTTCAGACACACCTTACGCATTACAATTTATTTGAGAAATTCCAGTCTGGTTTCTGCACTGGTCATAGTACAGAAATGGCACTAACGAGGGTGGTAAATGACATTCTGATATCCTCTGATGAAGAAAACTCCACTGTAATTATGTTGTTATACTTAAGTGCAGCATTTGGCTTCATTGACCATTCTATTTTACTGCACAGGCTAGAAAATGATGTTGGGCTTACAGACACCGTGCTCGCTTGGTTTAGTTCTTATTTATCAAATCAATTCCAATATGTACACAAATGTGCTGACAGTACTCCCTCATTATACACAGAAGTTAAATACGGTGTCCCGCAGGGCTCAGTACTGGGACATTTACTATTTTCACTTTACATGCTTACACTGGGATCTATCATTAGGAAACATAATGTTAATTTTCACTCGTATGCAGATGATACCCAGTTATACCTTTCATTTAAATCAAATGAAGTTTCTCCAATGTTGTATTTAATTAGTTGTGTTAGTGAATTAAAGGAGTGGATGGATGAGAACTACTTGTCTTTAAACACAGATAAAACAGAGATGTTAATTATTGGAGGGAATGACGCTGATCACAACAATATTTTGTCATCATTTAACTCAGTTGGAATCCCAATTAATTTTACTGAATCAGCCTGCAATCTAGGAGTTATCTTTGACTCTAGCATGTCATTTAAAGCGCATATTACAAAGTTGTCCAAATCATGTGTCTTCCATCTTAAAAATGTTGGGAAATTAAGGTGCTTTCTAAATAAACAGGATTCTGAGAAATTAATTCATGCATTTATTTCTAGTAGGATTGACTACTGCAATGTGGTGTTCACTGGATGTTCAAACTGTTCTGCAAGAATTATTACAAGAACAAGAAAATACAAACACATAACTCCAGTTCTTAAATCCTTACACTGGCTCCCAGTTAAGTTTAGGGCAGATTTCAAAATCTTCCTTTTAACATATAAAGCATTAAATGGCCAAGGTCCGGCTTACTTGTCTGAACTTATCATGACTTACAAACCAGAGCGCACATTAAGATCTCAAGATGCCGGTCTGCTTACGATTCCAAGGATTAATAAAATAACAATGGAAGGTCAAGCTTTTACTTACGGGGCCCCTAAACTGTGGAATGGTCTGCCTGCTACTATAAGAGATGCCCCTTCGGTCTCAGCTTTTAAATCCCGGCTGAAGACTCACTACTTCAGTTTAGCATATCCTGACTAGAGCTGCTGATTAACTGTACAGACTGTATCTCTGTTGTTAGTCATTAGCACTAAAACATAAGTAACATGATTGTTATAATTTGTTACTAACCCTCACCTATTTTGTTTCTCTTCTCGGTACTTAAATGTGGCACTTGGTGCCACAGCCCACCTGCCAAGTTGTTTTGCCTGCCTAAGGTAAAGTCATCCCTGATGAAGGATCGCAGGAATCGTGGGGTAGAGGGGTCCTTTCATCGGATTGGCTGGCCCAGTGCCGTTTCAGCTGTGGAATGGCCAAATGGGGGAGGCAGCCTGATGGCTGAGGTCTCCAGGACTCAAACAAATCCAAATCATATTATGGGATATCATCTACTGTATTGTATTGTATTGATCCCCTTCTTTTTAACACCATCTGCACACCCAACCTACCTGGAAAGGGGTCTCTTTTTGAACTGCCTTTCCCAAGATTTCTTCCATTGTTTTTTTTTGGGAGTTTTTCCTTTTCTTCTTAGGGAGTCAAAGCTGGGGGCTGTCAAGAGGCAGGGCCTGTTAAAGCCCATTGTGGCACTTCTTGAGTGATTTTGGGCTATACAAAAATAAATTGTATTGTATTGTATTGTATTGTATAGTGAACTTTTCAGCGAGAGTGAATGAATGAACATGTAATGATGCCTTGACAGTTTAATCTGAAACAGTAAAACCCAGCAACTAATTTTACACAGATTCAATGTCACTGAAGACCACTCATATATAATCAGCAAGCTGAAAGCATTTAAAGTATCTGCTCCTAAGCCCAATTACACAAACACTGTGCATGTTAACATAGGGAGCTAATAACATCAATAAAGCATGTAAGGCACTTTGAGCAACATCAGCCACAACATTGCAAGGAAAAGTGAATTCTGCAACAATATACATTCTACCAAGCTTACAAGATTATAGTTTCAATAAAAAATATAAGCCTTGGCAACACCAAGTAAAAAACACAATAGAGTAGTTTATTTCAGAACTGATTGATTCTTTTGATTTCAGTTTTCTTTCTTTAAAAGAAATGTATTTACTACTATGAAAAAGACTAATCACTTTGAATTAATCTGCTGAATGACATAAACATTACTTAAAGTCTATTATATCTACGCTGCTTGCCTAAAGATATACAGTACTGTATTCCAACAAAAAAGGGAATTCTCCTTTAAATCTCATATCTGAATCACTCCAGGAAGAATATGGAGACGTTACGGTTAATAAGTAACAGTGTATTGGTTCTGCAACACAGGAAATGTGAAGAGAAACTAAGAAGTACTTTTGAGAGCAAGCAGCTATAAAACTGATTTTTTTGTCACAAACACCAAAGCATGTGAAATGGCGTCCAAGGCAACTAGCCCAAAACCAGTTCCATTTGCCAAGCGTCCGGACAACTCAGCATTTAAACAGCAGAAACTTCCAGCCTGGTATCCTGCTCTCACTGCAGTGACGGTGCTGCCCTTCTTCTTCCTGACTGGGCTGGCGTGCATACTCATTGGAATCTGGCTGTTTCTAACAGCTGCAGGGATCAAGCAAATTACGGTAGGTCACAGCTTATTTTGGTGGGGAAATAAATAACTTGAAATCAAGAGGCCAGTTTTAATCTGTTGCAAGTTGTCTGTTCATAAATAAAAGATATTTCTAGCTAAGAAGGTTTTCTTGGTTAAAGTATATTGTACATATTGTTAAAATGATAAGCAATTGTGCTTGAGGCTATAAGGGAGCTACAGTACATAACCTATCTATTTTGCTTTACTAAAAATAACCCTAAATCAAATATCTTATAACTGATTAAGGATTTGCAAAATTTTTATATTAGTACAGTAACACTGGCATATAACAAATTATAACTTTAAAGAATGAACCAGTTGAAACAGAACATCCCATATAAAACTAACATCTTTAAAGAGGGAAAATGCATCCATTGCAACATCCCAAGGAGCTTTGTGGTGGTTTTCCTTCAGGAACTTTCTCCTATCGCCATACCAGTTCTCTACAGCTCAGCCAAAGTTTTTGGTCACCTTACTTACAAAGGCCTTTCTCCTCTGATTGCTTCATTTGGCTAGGAAGCCAACTCCAAGAAAGGTCATGATTATTACAAACTCCTTCCATTTAAGAATTATGGAGGTAACTGTGCCCTTGGGGACCTTCAATGCTGTATGATTTTTTTGTAGCTTTCCCTAGATCTGTGCCTCTGTACAATCCATTATCATTATTATTTTCAGGCAGTTTCTTCAACCTCATGTTTTGGTTTTTGCACCAATACATATTGTCAACTTTGGGACTTTATATACTGTACCGAGCTGTGTGCCTTTCCAAATCACGCCCAATCAAATAAATTTACCACAGGTGGACAAGGTGTAGAATCATTTTAACGGTGATCAGTACAATGGGATGCTGTGGAAAAGTAGGTTCACGGATGATTGGCGTTTTAAATAATCACCAGACTCACGTCTTTGGTGGTAGGGAGTTGGGTGGTAGCGCAGAAAGAGCGTTTCCCTGTGCAATGTGGGAGTAAACAACCTTGCACTTAGTGCATAAGTGCAGGATCACCCGCACCCCTAATTGACACCAGAAGCTGCTGATTGCCACAGCTATGCCATGTCCCCGCTTTTAAAAAGAGTAGTGCAAGTGAGAGAGGGGGGAACAAACTAAAGGGAAAAAAGGACGTCAAAGTAAGAATAAAAGAGGCAGGAGTGTGAGAGAGAGTTGGTGCGAGGAAAGGAAGCAGACAGATGGGTATGGAGCCCAGAAAGGAGCGTGTGTGGCCAGCACTCAGGAAGGGCTGAACGGATACTCAGCAACAGGAGCTACCATTGTGCTCAGGAATGTGCACTCGCCGGGAGGAGCCGATAGACTGGCAGTGGTAAGAGCAAAGCAGGGCTCACTGGCTCCCCATGGAATGCCAAGGAAGTGTCAAAGGGGACACGAGTCGGGGCAAAAATTGTCTGTGTCTGCTGGTAGACTTTTTCCTTGGTCTGCAAGATTTGGGAAGGGATAAGAGAAGGAGGAGCTGGTTTTAAAGGGGCACCGAGGCTAGTGTTTTTAAAGAAGTTTCCTGTCTGTGTTTTAACCTCTGATTTTAATGGATATTTAATGGGATTGTCTTAACTTCTACTTTCACTACTTTTATGGATTATTTATGGAAAACTTTGATTGAGATTTTTTAAATAAAAGCACTTGAGCACTTTTAACAATCGCCTTTCTTTATGTGTGTTTTCTCCTCATCTGCCAAGCTCATCTTGGTTACGATACTGACGGTATCAGGTTCAAAAGGCTTCCAAAATGGAAGAGGGAGAAAGGAGCCGACCCACACAGTCACAGATGCACCTAAGCCAAATAGGTTAGGTTAGGTTTAGGTTTATTTGTCATATATAGGTTAACACAGGGTCAACATACAATGAAATGTGTATGACGAGAAAAACAAGTCACTCAGCCTAGATCCAATAAAGCTAAAAAATAATTTTAAAAAAATTACAAGTTAAAAATAGACAAGCCATATAAAATAAAATGTGCACGTTTTAAAAGAAGTTATAGAGCAATATGAGTTGAATGAGCAGCAAGTATTCAAGTGCCGTAGCCAAGGGTCTGAATATTTGTGTCACTGTGATATTTCAATTTTTTTTATTATTAACACATTTTTTTATTAGCAAAATTTCCTAAAATCCTATTTTCAATTTGTCATTCTGGGATACGGAGTGTTTCTTCATGAGAGACAGCATTAATTTAAACAATTTAAGCATAAGGCTGCAACATAACAAAATGTGAAAAAAATGAAGGAGTCTGAATACTTTATAAAAGCACTGTATACTGAAGTTTGCACATGCAGTAGAAGCAAAACATGACTAAAGTCAAATAAAAGAACAATTTTAATAGAATGGTCCGGAACTAGCAAAAGAGTGACTGTCTTACCTACACAATTTCCAGTAACACAAAAGTAAAGTTTCAAATCAGTGCTGGGAACAGTGAGTTGCTTCATTCACAGCAGAATTGAACTGGCAGACAGCAGATGAAAGATCAACATTCGCAGCCATCACTCCTTGTTGAATAGGTGCTGAAAACTGTGATGCAGATCTACATCTGTTCGGTACATACTTTTAAGATAAAGCCAAAATAAGCCACCAGAAGCTGCACAAATCTCTATTTCTTAAGGTCCTAGAACCAGCTCCATTTTATTTTCTCCTTTTCATTGGAATTCCTCTTGAATCCATCTTCATAAACTGAACTCACCCTTGATATGAATTATTTCATGTCAATATTGATGTCATGGCCACAGATTACTTACAAATAATGTCATCATGTAGAAGACTAGACCTTAGCTTCAGTGTTACTCTGAGCATAGTTAGTTCATTCACTTCCACCTTTCCAAGGGGAGGACATGGCTGTGGTGCAGAGCTACAATTAACTGGGGGTTCACATAAACATCAAACTGGACTGGCCTTATAGCATAGTGGTCTCTGTACAAGGAGTGCCAAAGCAGACTGTTCTTGACAAGGAGACTCAGGTCTTTTGAGGTTTGCTGATGTAAATGTTCTACCACTCCATAGTAGCCAAGTATGGTGCTCTATGCTGTAATCTCCTGAGGGAGCAACGTGAGAACAAAAGAAGCACAATGGTTGAACAAACATATCTGGAAAGTCAGCTCCAACACAAGGCAAACCCTGGACAAACTGGAAGCTGTTGTGGAAAAGAAGATGGTGGCAAAATTGGGTTCCTTCATGAAAAATCTCCATGAGGTGCTTTCTTGGAACACATTTATCCGCATGCCCATTCCACCCTGGTGTGCTAAAAAGTGTCTCTAGGGGTCTTTTCTGCCCACTGTTATCAGGGAATTCAATGCTTCCACCCAATGTTCATTTTTATTAATTTATCTATCAATTGATTGATTGGCTGTATTTCTGTCTTGTGAGTCTGTATTCTTGTTTTTTGTGTTTCTACTACTGTGTGCATTTGAATTTCCCCATGGGTTTAATAAAGTTTACCTAGTCTAATCTAATTATGTTATTTAGATTAATGTTGCTTTAAAATAATCACTTGTTTGCACAAAATAGAGTCACAAGTTGTATAAACAATTAGTCGGATCCTGATGTTAGTAGAAAAACAGCGAAACTGTACACTCTTCTGCTCCTTTTGTGGAAGATTCTAGCTCAGATTTGTGGTTGTATTTTACATGCAGAGCAAAAAGCAACTTGAAAATAACCGATCTTGAAAGACCCCTATTAAAACTATGAAAAATGTGATTTTGATTGAGTGATACTGAATCAATATGGTGATTTGTGTATTATGGCAATAACATTACCCATTCGTGAAATTTTTGAATCTACTTAACTAGTTGGATGAACCAAAATATAATGTGGCAGCAGTTAGCACAAGACAGAATGGGATGTTACCTGTAATAATGTCTACCTCTTACTTTGGTGTTTTTGTGATTACTCATACAAGGCTTGGTTTGTTGTGCTTGTCCTCACCCCAATTCCAGCTGAACAGAAACTCAA
>NC_041397.2:168606478-168693978 GCF_900747795.2 Erpetoichthys calabaricus
CTAATGTTCTGGGGGAAGTAATGTTTCTGAATCTATTTTCTCCCCAGTCCTTCCATTATACGGGCCTCCTGGCTTGGTATTGTTCCTGGATCTAACCCAGCCGGGACTCAGTGTATTCTTCCTGGCATTGACATCCTCTGCCTCTATTATGGGAATAGAAAAGTTTTCTTTGCCCCGTTTCTTGGATTGGCATTAGGCTGGCCTCCTGTCTGGTTAAGGAACCACCCTCCTTCCCAGCTGGGACACATGTTTCTGCATATCGTCCATCACAACATATACATCATTTATGTGATGAAACCATGTAACCATAAGCAACCAGAAATTTAAAGTGTGTGTGTGAATATTATATATATATATATATATATATATGGTTGAAATAGTTTACTGTCAAATAAATGCAAAGAGTACACGACACGTGTTTCGCCCTCATTCTGGGCTCATCAGGTGTACACACTCCACTGCACTCCCTCTCGGGAATCGAACCTCGGACACATTCTATGATTTGCTCCTCACAAACTGAGGGCACCGTGGCGGATGTTAGCAGATTGCTGGCCAACCACAAGCGTTACCTGGTAGGTAACCACCCATACAATCAGATTGTGACACAGACTACGAATGCAGTGAATATATATATATATATATATATATTGTGGGAACCAGCCTGGACACAGACACTAAAGGTTTAAACACCACACACGCTTTATTTCTATTTACATTATTTACAGTGTCCGCACACAACCCGGTGCCCCTGCACCACACATTCTCAGTCCGGGCCTTTTCCATTCCTTGTCTTCATTCACCGCCTCCAATCCTCTCCTCCGAGCCACGTCCACTTCCACCAGACTCCAGCTGACGAATGGAGGGAGGCGGCCCCTTTTAAGTCCACCCGGCCATGCTCCAGGTGCCTCCTGATGAGCTTTCTGTGGCACTTATTGGTGTGGCGGAAGTGCCGCATGAGCACCCGGAAGCACTCCGGGTGTCCCTGGAAGGTCCTTCCTCCACCTGCCCAGGTGTGACGGAAGTGCAGATCTCCCGGGCCCCACGATGCTCGGGGCGCCCCCTGGTGGTGGCCACGCGCCCAACTGGGTTTGAGCCTCCTTGCTCCGTTCCTGGTCCCCTCCGGGTGTGGTGGAAGTGCTGACGTCCAGGGCTTCTCAGGCGTTTGGGCGCCACCTGCCGGTGACCACTGGCCCCTATAGGGTTGAGCTTCCATGCTCCATTCCCCTGGCCCCCATACCAACCAGGGTGGCTACCCTCTCATGGTCCAGAGGAGGCATAGTCCCTCTCCCGGTCCTTCCAGGCATCCCGGCTGGGTACCGCCCCCAGCCACTCGCCACACTGCCCCACCGCCAGCTGAGACCCATAGGGGCCAGCGGCCCGTCCCGCAAGGGCAGGTCTCCCAGGAAGCGGGTCCTACTCGCGCACTTCCAGGGTCCCTGGTTTTCCCTCCGCCAGCACCTCTGGGTGTGGTGGAAGTACTGACGGCCAGGGCTTCATAGGCATCTGGGCACCCCCTGGCAGTGACCACAGGCCCCTATAGGGTTGAGCTTCCATGCTGCGTTCCTATGGTCCCCATACCAACCAGGGTGGCTGCCCTCTCGTGGTCCAGAGGAGGCTCAATCCCTCTCCTGGTTCTTCCAGGCGTCCCAGCTGGGTACCGCCCCCAGCCGCTCGCCACAATATATAATATATGATGCTTGCAGGCTAGTCTAGTGCAGCGGTTCAATCCCAGGGACAGGATTGTCACGCTTGGGTCACAGAATTGCACAGAAACACAGGAGATTGTAGAGACAGGAACTTTATTCAAACACTACACACAACCATGTCTCTTTCAGAAGTAAAACAAGCTCAGTATGCAGTTAGTTCTCGTTTGAAAGAATAGGCAAACATCATAGGGGAGCACAACAGGAGTGAGACCTCTAACAGGAGCAGAGGATGTCTGGGGGAGAAGAGAGAAACAAAGCAATCAGCCAAAAAGGACAGGCGCTATTCAGGCTTTTAAGAATGTGTAGCGTCGTGCGAGAAGCATATTACGCAACAGAGCAGCCGCAAGTAAGCCCAGCAAGTAAGGGAGCAATGTGAAAGTAGTCTATCAGCATTTTTTATGAGGGATTTTTTGAGGAGCTTCCGTGTCTTTTACGGGTGCGTTCAGCCCCCTTGCTCACAGGGGGCTGGCAGTGGTCAACAGCTGGCTGCTCAACGAATGTACGGCACTGCCTGATCAGCTCCTGCGTGCTCGCAAATGGCACTGGGAAATGACTATAGCTGCTTGTGCTGGTTTAAGGGTTAAGAGGAACAAAACGGAAAACACAAGAACAGTCAGCTGGAGATGCATCACAGTCAATCAGCAGCAAGGAGAAATGAATAACGCTGTAGCGGTCGGCTGCCACTAAGATTCACACTGTCGAGAAGACAGTGATTTATTTATTTTTATGGGGGAGATTCCAGGGACGCACCCAGCCTTGGCCTGACCCGCACGCCCACTAAGGTCCTCTGATTCTGGCAATCTTGTTGTACCCCACACTAATCTACATTCCATGGGTGACAGGGCCTTCAGCTGTATAGCGCCCAGACTCTGGAGTGACCTACCGAAATTAATCAGGTTAGCTGACTCCATGAATTCTTTTAAAAAACAACTCAAAGCTCATCTGTTCAGGAAGGCTTTTAGCTCTACTTGACTTTATTACCTTTCTCTCAGTTTACTTCTCTGTCAAGATGCTCATGTAACCTGTATATGTGTGTGCGAGACCATCAATTATGTTGTCTGTTTTTTTTTCTCTGAATTCACTGTCGTAATCTTCTTTATTTATTTATCTGGTTTGTACAATGCTATATACTGTATACCCTGCCATTCTTTCTTAAATTCTGTAAGTGCCTTGAACATGGGAAAGGTGCTATATAAATAAAATGTATTATTATTATTATTATTATTATTAACAGCCCCAGCACCCTCAGCAGAAGACCAATTGGAGCCACTGCAGGGACTGCTGGGAGTTGCAGTTTCAAATTCTATTGGCTACTTTCACCATCCCAGCTGCATTTTCCTCAACAGTTGCTTCCTGTTCTCTCTACAGTACAGTATTTCCATGAAAAAAGCCATAAAAATTGCGGAGAATATTTGCGGTTTCCGCTAACCTATTAGATAGGTTCTAAGGAATGACTGAGGCCGCAAACTCTGAACCACGACTTTGTGGGGGTCTACTGTATATATTTTTATATACATACATACATACATACATAAATACACACACACATATACATATAGTTTGCAATGGATCATAACTTAGAACCATAAACATTCTAAAATCCATACTCAAGGGGATATTCCTTCTTCTCATCAGCATATCATAGTTACTTAAGAACTGATTATTTTTTCATCGATTATAATTTATTGCCCACTTTCAATTCTTGTAACTATGGTACTATTGTTATCTCTGGTCATTGCAACGTTTATAGACTGTGGTGTGTGGCCGGTTAAAAATTCCGGCCCTTCAACCCCAGGCCGCTAGGAGCTCTCCCAACAGCGTGGACGTTCCCCGAATTCCAGCAGGGCCTCATGGACTTTGTAGTTTATATGCACAGCCCTGCTGGATACCATGGGGACCACCAGGAGTCGCTGTGGGGAAGCTGCTGGACTCTTACTTGCCCTATAACCCGGAGGTGCGTCATGATCACATGACAAGAGGAAACGACGTGCTTCCGGGTTGAAGAAAGGAGCTTTTTATCCAACCCGGAAGTGTTCATGATCACATGGACAGAAGGGAGAAACACTTCCGGGTCATGGACTATATAAAGGACTCTGGGAAACCAGTACACTGAGCTGAGCTGGGAGGAAGGGTGGCAAAGTGTCTGGGAGTGTGGAGGATTGATTATTGTAGTGTTTATTGATTTATGAGTATTGTGGAGTGGAGGGTGCTTTGTGCACGTTATTGTCTAAATAAAAGTAATATTTGGACTTTTACCTGGTGTCTGGAGTCGAGTCAGAGGGTTCAAGAGGACGACAGCGACCTCAATCTGTCACAAGACACTAGAGACAACACAATTATTCCTCAAACTCTTTACCAATCATTAAAGTTTTTACAAAGAAAAGTAAGGACTTTTTATAATGGGGATCATACAAACCAATTTCACTTCTGAATAATGATGTTAAGATACTCTCCAAAGTTTTAGCTAGAAGGAATGAGGAAGTGCTTCCTTTTGTAATATCACAAGACCAAACAACTTTGGCATTTGTTTAATGTGATATACTCACTCATAAAATTTAACACACCAGAGATCTTGTCTTTGAACACAGAAAAAACCTTTGACAGAGTGAAATTCAAGATACTCAGGCATTCAAATGGCAACTCTATAAAGACCTATTCATCACATTGCACAAATTTCAAGTTTGGCCCAAATATATGTGCATGTATAAAATTACTTTATACCAGTCCAGAACCCTCAGTCTGGAATAACTTGATCTCAAACTACTTTAAACCAGAACGTGGTACTTGACAAGGGTGTCCTCTCTGAACATTGCTTTTTGCAGCTGCCAGTGAGCCATTGACAATTCATTTTTGAAAATCATTACAGATAAAGGGGATTATCAGTGAAAGACTTGAGCAGAAAATCACTATATGCAGATGACATGATAATGTACACATCAGACCCACAAACATCTTTACCAAGTAGTCCTTAATGCACCTAAACTCAAAATCAATTTAGTAAGAGAGTGCTTTTCCAGTGAACACTCTAGCACACCACACTAGACTGGACATCTGTTTCATTTTATCAAAATAGTTTAAACATCTAGGGGTAAACATCACAAGTAAATATAAAGATCTTTTTCAACATAATTTCAGTACTATCAAGATGAACGTCCTTTCCAAGCTTCTTTTTCTACTTCAGAATATCCCTGCATACATTAACAAATAGTTCTTTAAGAAACTAAACTTAATTATAACCTCATCTATTTGGAATTCAAGATATTCAGGCATTCAAATTGCAAGTCTACAAAGACCTAAAGCAGAAGGTAGCATGGAGCTACTTAACTTTCAATTTTATTAGTGGGTAGAAAATAAACAAACTGTAAAGACCTGGAAGTTGACACAAATCAATGAATTTACACAAGCCTGGTCTGCAATGGAAATAAAATCTTGCCATATCTCTTTATATGCCCAACTTTGTGCCCTAATAAATACTAATCATCATCAATACACCAATAATCCAATTGGTATTCTGAGTGATTGTCCACCAATTACTCAGAATATGGAACCAATGCAAGATGCACTTTTAGTAAAAGCATTCATTTCAGAGGGAAAAGACCATTTTCCCTGCTCTTGCTCTCCTTGCTTTCTCTCGGGTTGAAGTTAAATTCTGGTTTGTCTTTTTTTTCTTTATGAGATTTTTTTTTTTTTTCTAGTTTGACTATTTGTTATATAAGTTCGATTTGACTGAATTTAGACATTTAATTGGAAAGCATGAATAAAAAAGTATTTTTTTTCTTTTAGTAATATTGATAATAAGAATTAATACACAACTGTATTAAAAACAGTTAAAAATTAAAAACACATTAGTAAAACAATTCTGTCAATGGAGAAAAGCAAAATTAACTTGACAACATTCTTTAAAATAAGCTAAATAATCTTAAAAACACATTTCTTGGTAAGTCAAGAAATATTACAATAAAGAAAACTAGATTTAATGGCTTGACATAAAAAGTTTTCACTTGCTGGACATGGTGTCAGTTCATTGAGGGGCACACATACATGTCCTATACTCGGCCTATACTGTATGTATACTGTATATGCCAGCTGAACTTACTAGCACACCTTTAGGTTGTGAGAGAAAAGGCCCACAGGCAAACTCCATACAATTAGCATAGAGACCAGGTTTCTAAACCAGAACTCTGAAGCTGGGAGACAGCAGCACTAAAACACTCCATTACTATTGTGCCTTTGTCATACATCATATATAGTGATTTTTAAGCAAGCACCCTTAAAGGGTTTTGAGAAGAAGTTACTGCAAAAGCAAATACTGCATAGTAAGTACAGTAAGAGATACAGTCAAACTAATGAAATAAACAGGGAAGCTAAATTTGTAGACAGAAAATGGATAGAATAATACCTTGTTTTATTGATAGTTTTTATGTTAATATCATTATATGTTTTATAATGAAAGATAATATTTTATTCCCCTTTGGTTATTGCATAAATATATTATCATACCCATGTTATTGCATTGAAATTAAATGCTGGGTGGCAGACTGGCTAGTGTTGCTGGTTTAGAAATCCTGCATTAAGCAATACTTCAGAGATAACTGACTTTACAGTGTGGTTACATTATCTTAAACTTGTACTATCCACATATTACAAACTGCATAAATGCAACACATTGTATGTGTTTCTTTTTATTTAATTGTGATTTCTTGAGCTTAAAGAGTACAATACAGTATGTAAAATACAATCAATACAAATTTCCCAGAAGAGCATTAGAATGCATTATGTTGCATTTGAAATAATTTCTGACCCAGGGTAACTATGTTACTACAGTCGGGGAAACTGCATTAATTAATATTAGTTATGGCTAATATATAAACAGCCAAATGAAATGGCAACAAGTTTATATTTAATATATCCTTTAAATTCTTACCACAGGCATCCAAAAATATACATCAGTTATTGTAGTCTGTTTAAAACTCAGATGTTGAATGCACCCAAAAAAAAACAATATTTTGTTTACATTACTTACCCAAAGTGCTACATAGCAACAGACAATAAACATTTTTAAACTCACCTTTTTATGCAGAATTCAAATGCACAATATTCTGGGAATGGCATCTTTCCTGTTGACATTCAATGGTAAGTTTTCAAGAAGTAACTGTTTAGCAAAAAATACACACATTTTGACCATACAGACTGGTAACGGACATGATGAATATGCAACAGAAGTTATATGGGAATTTTAAAAAAGTTTTTCCATGGACGTTTTCACATTTTACAGTATGTTGTTAGACAGAACTAGAACCGTTTACTATTCTATTATGTCATAAACACTGTTCTACATGAAAACATGAAATTAAATGTTTTCTCTACAAACTTTTTCACTACAAAGAAAAATATTGTTTTTGGGTGGAGAACTCTTTTAAGCATCAACTGTGAAATTATTTACTAGGCACTTCAATAAACTAAAAAGTTAATTTCAGACAAACATCCTCAACTGTTGCTTTTCTACTTAATTCATAGTATCTGTTGACAAAATACCTGCTGATTTACTGATTATGACTTTTTTCTGTGGGTGAAACAAGGAAAATCAGTTACTATAGTAATCCTGAAACATGCTCCACTTATTCTGGATGTCATACCAACTTGTCCATCAACACACTATCTTCAGCAGATGACGACACTGACAAACATGTATCTTTACAGATCAACTTCTTTATTGATGCCACTTCAACTACACAAATCTTAGCTCCATCTCTTTAAAGGTACTTTTTTTAGCATATTTAAGGAGTAAACATATTACTTTATGCACAACATAAAATAGCAAACTAGAAGAAGAATAACAGATTTACCTGATATTGTCTCACCATTGTTATGGTTGATTGCACATCCAGATATCTATTGAAATATTTCAACCACTTATCCACAAAAGATACTTCATTATTAAAAGACTTAACAATTAAGAATAAATAAATAAATAGCTAGTAATACATCAAATGAGATCATGACTGGACAGTTTCTGCTCTTATTTACAGTTGCAGTGTTTAGGGCACAAATGCTATTGAGGGGGAAAAGACCCAGTTTATGAACTTAGGTAAGATAATTAAAAAGGAGTGACACTGCATATGGATATTATTTTGAAGCCTAACTTAAGTTTTGGAGCTTTGCTTCATTTCATTTTAAATCAAACCTCTGTTGTAAGTCACTTTGGATAAAAGTGTCTGCCAAGAAAATACATGTACAGTGGTGTGAAAAACTATTTGCCCCCTTCCTGATTTCTTATTCTTTTGCATGTTTGTCACACAAAATGTTTCTGATCATCAAACACATGTAACCATTAGTCAAATATAACACAAGTAAACACAAAATGCAGTTTGTAAATGGTGTTTTTTATTATTTAGGGAGAAAAAAAAATCCAAACCTACATGGTCCTGTGTGAAAAAGTAATTGCCCCCTGAACCTAATAACTGGTTGGGCCACCCTTAGCAGCAATAACTGCAATCAAGCGTTTGCGATAACTTGCAATGAGTCTTTTACAGCGCTCTGGAGGAATTTTGGCCCACTCATCTTTGCAAAATTGTTGTAATTCAGCTTTATTTGAGGGTTTTCTAGCATGAGCCGCCTTTTTAAGGTCATGCCATAGCATCTCAATTGGATTCAGGTCAGGACTTTGACTAGGCCACTCCAAAGTCTTCATTTTGTTTTTCTTCAGCCATTCAGAGGTGGATTTGCTGGTGTGTTTTGGGTCATTGTCCTGTTGCAGCACCCAAGATCGCTTCAGCTTTAGTTGACGAACAGATGGCCGGACATTCTCCTTCAGGATTTTTTGGTAGACATTAGAATTCATGGTTCCATCTATCACAGCAAGCCTTCCAGGTCCTGAAGCAGCAAAACAACCCCAGACCATCACACTACCACCACCATATTTTACTGTTGGTATGATGTTCTTTTTCTGAAATGCTGTGTTCCTTTTACGCCAGATGTAACGGGACATTTGCCTTCCAGAAAGTTCAACTTTTGACTCATCAGTCCACAAGGTATTTTCCCAAAAGTCTTGGCAATCATTGAGATGTTTCTTAGCAAAATTGAGACGAGCCCTAATGTTCTTTTTGCTTAACAGTGGGTTGCGTCTTGGAAATCTGCCATGCAGGCCGTTTTTGCCCAGTCTCTTTCTTATGGTGGAGTCGTGCACACTGACCTTAATTGAGGCAAGTGAGGCCTGCAGTTCTTTAGACGTTGTCCTGGGGTCTTTTGTGACCTCTCGGATGAGTCGTCTCTGCGCTCTTGGGGTAATTTTGGTCGGCCGGCCACTCCTGGGAAGGTTCACCACTGTTCCATGTTTTTGCCATTTGTGGATAATGGCTCTCACTGTGGTTCGCTGGAGTCCCAAAGCTTTAGAAATGGCTTTATAACCTTTACCAGACTGATAGATCTCAATTACTTCTGTTCTCATTTGTTCCTGAATTTCTTTGGATCTTGGCATGATGTCTAGCTTTTGAGGTGCTTTTGGTCTACTTCTCTTTGTCAGGCAGCTCCTATTTAAGTGATTTCTTGATTGAAACAGGTGTGGCAGTAATCAGGCCTGGGGGTGGCTACGGAAATTGAACTCAGGTGTGATACACCACAGTTAGGTTATTTTTTAACAAGGGGGCAATTACTTTTTCACACAGGGCCATGTAGGTTTGGATTTTTTTTCTCCCTAAATAATAAACACCATCATTTAAAAACTGCATTTTGTGTTTAGTTGTGTTATATTTGACTAATGGTTAAATGTGTTTGATGATCAAAAACATTTTGTGTGACAAACATGCAAAAGAATAAGAAATCAGGAAGGGGGCAAATAGTTTTTCACACCACTGTAAATGCAAATAACAGAGCCAGAAAACTTGAAAGAAGCCTATTTGTCAGCACTATTTCAAAGAAGTATGGGGCGGAGTGGTGGCTCTGAGGCTAAGGATCTGCGCTGGTATCCCGAAGGTTGCCGGTTCGAATCCCCGTCACTGCCAAAAGAGATCCTACTCTGCTGGGCCCTTGAGCAAACCCTTAACCTGTAATTGCTCCAGGGGCGCTGTACAATGGCTGACCCTGCGCTCTGATCCCAAGGGGTATGCGAAAACTAACAAATTCCTAATACAAGAAATTGTATAAGGCGAAACAAAAAACAAACAAACAAAAAAAAAAAAACAAAGTAGACATTAAATCCTAACACACAAGCAAATTTGTGGACTTAATCACCCACATGCTTTTACTTAAGTTGATGCCCTCCATTTCTTTAGTTATGCATTATTTTTAATTCCACCATTTAAATGAAAATGTAACTTAATTCTGCTTATCTTTATGGATTATGGTTGGTATTGGAGTTATTTGCACTGTTTAAATAAAACAAATCCACTGTGTTTAAATAACAAGAGATTTGATCTATTTAATTAAATGGGAAAAAAATCAACCGCAACAGTACCTCATTGACTCAACCTCATACACTGCCCAGTCCTCTGGGAAGTGTTAAGATAACAATAAATGGTCAATTTCATGAGTAAATTAAATCAATATAAGAACTTTAAAACTCTTACCATGCTGGAATGGTATCACCTGTCAGAAATCTATCAGGGACCTAATCCTCTCAGTCTCATGTCTATACATGAAGAAGCTGGCTGTGAACCAAGAGCTTCCAAATTAGTAAGCAGCATCATACCCAGTTGTGCTAAAGGAGAACCTCCAACAAAGTAATTGAGCAGTATTCTGAATTCTAAATTGCAACTGTGAATATGTCCTGTTAAGTAGCAGAAGGCTTTTCTCACTCTCTTTCTCTTTCTCAATGTTTCTGCATCCCAATCCCCCCTTCACCCCCAAAAGAAATGGCTTGCTAGGGAAGTACGATACAGCATTTTTTCCTCTTCATATGCTCTACTGTGTGTGCCTGTATCCATTAAATGCTGTCAAAATAGGAAATATGTGGATGTTTAGCCTTCACTGGGAATCTGGGATCAGTGCAGGTGGTATATGCAGGAAGAAGCTTTTTCTGAGTAAAGGCTAAAATCAACACAAATTACATCAGACCCCACTCAACATTTAATAAGCTTTAATAAGTGCTTGCAGCCAACAATATTTTAGTTGAAGCAAATATATATTTTTAAGGAAAAATAAACTTTCAGTGCCTTGCTTGCAGATGTGTGTGTGCAATGTTTATAACTGGAGTTGCAAATGTGTTCTACTTAAACAATCACTTTGAAACCATGCACAAAGTTAATTAGCCTTCAGCGGACATCAAGTGAAGTCATTCTAAACAGCCCTAAAGAAAACCAGAATCTTGCAGGATTTTACTGGCTATTTACAAGAAGCACAGGGCACAGTTAACCACTGGCCACAAATAAGCTAACAAGAGATCGGTTAGCTGGCCATTCCCTTCTGTCAGTGACATGCTTATTCACAAGTGCCAGGTAGGACTAAGAAAAGTAAATTGCAGATGAGGATTGTAAAAAATGGTATGGGAAATGTTTATTTATCAGCTTTATTATCCACAACCCTAAATGTACAACCCCTAGTTTAACCAGCACTCCCACTATACTGGCCTTTAAAAGAAATTCACCAGTAGCACCTGTTATGACTGCAAGAGTGTTGAAACTTCACCAAAACAGTATATGCTTTTGAATGACACCACCCTTTTCAAGTGCTTTGCTGTTGACTCACTTTCTCTTACCTTCTTTCCACAATTTACAATTCATATAACAATTTGAGTCATCATCTGATGAGACCAATACATAACTTTTTGACCTTAATTCCTAAAGAAGTGCTGTACACAAAACCAATATGACTCTTCACCTAAAAAACACTTAATTTCTTGCCAAGTAACACCATGAGGGTGCTTCTCTTCAGAAGGAGCTCTGTTCCAAAATGTATAGATAGATGTATAGATGTATAGATAGATAGATACTTTATTAATCCCAAGGGGAAATTCACATACTCCAGCAGCAGCACACTGATACAAAAACAATATTAAATTAAAGAGTGATAACAATGCAGGTATAACAGACAATAACTTTGTATGTTAACATTTACCCCCCCGGGTGGAATTGAAGAGCTGCATAGTGTGGGGGAGGAACAATCTCCTCAGTCGTGTCAGTGGAGCAGGACAGTGACAGCAGTCTGTCGCTGAAGTTGTTCCTCTGTCTTCAGATGATACTGTTCAGTGGATGCAGTGGATTCTCCATGATTGACAGGAGCCTACTCAGCGCCCGTCGCTCTGCCACAGATGTCAAACTGTCCAGCTCCGTGCCTACAATAGAGCCTGCCTTCCTCATCAGTTTGTCCAGGTGTGAGGCATCCCTCTTCTTTATGCTGCCTCCCCAGCACACCACCGCGTAGAAGAGGGCGCTCGCCACAACCGTCTGATAGAACATCTGCAGCATCTTATTGCAGATGTTGAAGGACAGCAGCCTTCTAAGGAAGTATAACCGGCTCTGTCCTTTCTTATACAGAGCATCAGTATTGGCAGTCCAGTCCAATTTATCATCCAGCTGCACTCCCAGGTATTTATTGGTCTGCACCCTCTGCACACAGTCACCTCTGATGATCACGGGGTCTATGAGGGGCCTGAGCCTCCTAAAATCCACTACCAGCTCTTTGGTTTTGTTGGTGTTCAGCTGTAGGTGGTTTGAGTTGCACCATCTAACAAAGTCCTTGATTAGGTTCCTATACTCCTCCTCCTGCCCACTCCTGATGCAGCCCACGATAGCAGTGTCGTCAGCGATCTTTTGCACGTGGCAGGACTCCAAGTTGTATTGGAAGTATGATGTATATAGGCTGAACAGGACCGGAGAAAGTACAGTCCCCTGGGGTGCTCCTGTGCTGCTGACCACAATGTCAGACCTGCAGTTCCTGAGACGCACATACTGAGGTCTGTCTGTAAGATAGTCCATGATCCATGCCACCAGGTATGAATCTACTCCCATCTCTGTCAGCTTGTCCCTGAGGAGCAGAGGTTGGATGGTGTTGAAGGTGCTAGAAAAGTCCAGAAACATAATTCTTACAGCACCACTGCCTCTGTCCAAGTGGGAGAGGGATCGGTGTAGCATATAGATGATGACATCCTCAGCTCCCACCTTCTCCTGGTATGCGAACTGCAGAGGGTCGAGGGCAAGACGGACCTGTGGCCTCAGGTGGTGAAGCAGCAGCCGCTCCATGGTTTTCATCACATGCGACATCAGAGCGTTCAGGCCAGAAGTCATTCAGCTCACTAGGACGTGATACCTTTGGGACTGGGGTGATGCAAGATGTTTTCCAAAGCCTCGGGACTCTCCCCTGTTCCAGGCTCAGGTTGAAGATGCGCTGTAGAGGACTCCCCAGCTCCAACACATAGGCCTTCAACAGTAATGGTGATACTCCATCTGGACCCGCTGCTTTGCTGGCACGAAGTCTCCTCAGCTCTCTGCTTACCTGGGCTGCTGTAATTGTGAGTGGGGGTAAACTCTCTCTAGCTTCAAATATTCTAAGTTGGTTAAAACCTGGCTTACTTATAAAAAAGTTAAAGAATCATTTCTCATTTTAAAACAAAGAGGAGTATGGTAAATTACAGAATCTAGATGTGCCACATTCATACAAAATGTATCCAAACAAGATAAAAATAAATTTATAAGCACTGAGGCACTTCAGTAGCTAAAGGATGAAGTGTAGTCTCTGAACTGATAAAAACACAAAAGTTTCAGAGTGTGAATTTGCTTATTAATTTTTCTTCACCCCTTTTAAATCATTGTAAAGCAAAAGTTTGTTTTATTATTATACAGGGTGATGTCTTCATGTATTATGGGCTAACTAACTTCCATCAAAATGTTCGATTCTACATGGACTCCAGAGATGATGCACAGCTAACGGGCAATGAAAATAACTTAAAGGTAGGACCTTCTTTTTAAGTCTACTTGTTTGTTGATATATATATATATATATATTTTTATATCATGCAATATGTTTGAAAACGTCAAAAATCTAACAAAACATATCTGAGGAAAGGAAAAATTAAAGAATCACGAGTAATAGAGAATTTATTAGAAGAAAACAATTTACAAACTAATATACTGCTCTGTGTAGATATGGGAATTATCATGGATATGACATGATCATGACACTTGGGTCATAATGTGATAACATTGCAATTTAACCCTTAAACTGCCACATACTTGGGGTTAATGCACCCCTGGACGCCA
Organism: Erpetoichthys calabaricus; assembly: GCF_900747795.2. Lineage (NCBI taxonomy): Eukaryota > Metazoa > Chordata > Cladistia > Polypteriformes > Polypteridae > Erpetoichthys > Erpetoichthys calabaricus. The sequence goes on from NC_041397.2 coordinate 168,620,376, forward strand.
AATACATTTTTGCTGCACTTAAGTAAACATCACAATTCACAAAGAAAAAGTGAAATTTAAACCTTCTACCTACCTCTATGCTGGAAAAAATATTGCTCAGTTTCGAGGACTCGGACAGCATTTCTGTAATATATAAAACTATTTTACAGTCCCTCCCTTTCAAAGATCCAAGAGGACAATGGGAAAAAGATCTCTCACTCAACATATCAGAAAAGGAGGGAAGGTAGCAATGCAGAGAATTCACTCGAGCTCCGTATGCGCAAAGCATACAATTATTCAACTCAAAATTATATATTTCGAGCACATCTGTCTCACCTAAAACTGTCCAAAATGTTTCCAGGGCAAGATCCAACCTGCAAATACTGCAATCAAGTTTCAGTCTCACTGGGCCACATGTTTTGGGCCTGCACCAAATTAACATCATTCTGGACCAACATCTTTAAATGCCTATCAGACAGCCTTGGTGTCCCAATCTCTCCTAATCCATTAACAGCTGTGTTTGGTGTACTCTCAGATGGGCTTAAAGTGGAGAAGGACAAACAAACTGTAATTGCCTTTACTTCACTTATTGGCATGTAGACTTATCTGGCTCAATTGGAAGAATCCTAACTCACCTATTCTAAGTCAGTGGGTAACTGATGTTTTATATTATTTGAAACTGGAAAAAATCAAATTCTCACTTAGATGATCTGTGCAGAACTATTTCAAAACCTGTATGGATCTAATCAACAACATTTTAGAATAAACTTTTAAAGCACTGAGGAAGCAGATTCTCTTCCCATTTTTCCTTTTTTTTTCTTCTCCATTTATCTTTATTCACTTATTAATTCATCTACTGACTTATTTTACTAGCTTTAAGTTTTACTCTGCTAGCTTAGCTCTCTTTCTCAGGGGTGGGAGTTGATTTGTTTTCGATCTTATGTTTATAAAAAATTGATTTATTTGTATGGAATGTTGTGTGCTTTTAATAAAATCAATAAAATAAAAAAAAAAAAGTGTAATTTTATTGGAACACTTTTTTTTCAAGGAAAGAGCATCACAATTACTGTAACATGGATCATTTTACACACTGCCAATGAACTATAAAAACTATTAAAATAAACTACTGGAACAATATGTACAAAGTGCAACTGACGCCATTGATGAAATTCAGTAAATCACCGAGCCACCTGCGCTTGAACTTGCTGCACGCAAGCACACAGAGGTAAACGCTGATGCTGTCAGGATAGTGTAGTGCAGCGGCTCAATCCCAGGGACAGTAATGCTGCAGTGGTCATGAGCTGGCTGCTCAACAAATGTACGGCACTGACTGATCAGCTCTGGAGTGCTGGCAAATTGCACTGGGAACCGACTATAGCCAGTTCCGGCAGTTTAAGGGTTAATGTGTTGCAATTTAAGCATTACAATTTAGTTTTGCAACATATTGCAATGTATTATTTCTCTTTCTAATGAGACAAAATTTCTATTACAGCTAATTTGAAAAACACTTAATTCATCCTAATTAGATGTACTTTTTTAACTATGGAAATGAATTTCACATATCTCAACAGTAATAATAATAATAATAATAATAATTCATTACATTTATATAGCGCTTTTCTCAATACTCAAAGCGCTATCCACACAGGGAGGAACCGGGAAGCGAACGAATACTTGATCGATTACAGTACAGACCACACAACCTATAACATTAATTCTGGATCATTCCTTGCAAGATGAAACCTTTTGTTTCTATTAGTAATGTTAGGCAAAAATTAATTTAGAATTTTTCACATTTAAAATACATGATTTAAATATCAATGTGTACAAAAAAAATAAACAAACTCTGAGGTCTACCTACATATGTATCCTACAAGAGGTATATTTAAATACACTATACTAGTTTTCACTGCCATAATTAAAGAATGTAATCAACTCAAAAACAGTAATCTAGACATATTTTCTTAAGCAACTATTTGACCCCTCCTTCCCCAAAATTGTGTGCTGTTAACAGAATGCTACTATACAGTTTTTGTGTGGACTAATCCTGGCAGCAGCTGCACCACATTCTGGCAAGAATAGTGACCAAAATCTTTTCTGTATTTGAGTATTTTTAATAAAAAAAGGTTGTTTGTTCACTGTGTGAAATAAAAATTGTGTTAAACAATAGCAACAGTTCAAATTATTTCATAAAACAAAAGCAGTACTAGCAGTAACCCGTTCCTGCTTTTTTTTTTTTTTTTTTTTTTAGCAATTCAACAATCTGTGATGTGTAGCTAATTAAATGAGAAACTGATGCTAGTGACAATGGGCTGGGATGAAAGTTTACTGTAGAAGAACATGATTTCTGAGATTTCCTTAGAAAGAACAGATAAATGCTTATATTTTGTCTTTCAATTCAGGTTGGATCATCTGTGTGAGTCCCAGTTCTCGTGTTAAAGAAAAACACACTTTACAACGCATTCAAAAAAACTGCATCTGAAAAGTAACACAAAGCAGATTAAAGAAAAAGAAAAAAAACAAGACACAAGTAACAACTCGCTACGCAGCCATTGTTTTTGGAATGGAGCACATGGCTGCATGAGAGTCTGCAGCACCAAAATATACAGTTACAGAAGTGTTTCACTTTTCATGTATATAATTATTTCTCGTATTACAGCTCCAAGGGCATAGTATATTTGTTCCACTTCAGTCCTCTGTTCAAGCTATATGACTTGTCATCCCCTGCCCCATGCTTTCAATTTTATACTTTAAAAACACTATTTAACTTCACTAACAAAACAAACAAGACTATGGACACCAAGTTCCATTAAAAATCTATTATTAATCAAAAATATCAATTTTTAAGTTTTGAGAAAGTTTATTTACACATTTTAGACAATGTTGTCTTCTTTGTCTTGATATTATTTGAGTGGTACTGGATATGTATGAGGGAAGTGTGACAGTGGTGAGGTCTGCAGTAGGAGTAACAGATGCATTCAAAGTGGTGGTGGGATTACATTAGGGATCGGCTCTGAGCCCTCATTTATTTGCAATGGTGATGGACAGGTTGACAGATTAGAGAGGAGTCTCCATGGACTATGATGTTTGCTGATGACATTGTGATCTGTAGCAAGAGAAGGGAGCAGGTTGAGGAGACCCTGGAGAGGTGGAGATATGCTCTAGAGAGGAGAGGAATGAAGTTTCAGTAGGAACAAGACAGAATACATATGTGTGTAAATGAGAGGGAGGTCAGTGGAATGGTGAGGATGCAGGGAGTAGAGTTGGCAAAGGTGGATGAGTTTAAATACTTGGGATCAACAGTACAGAGTAATGGGGATTGTGGAAGAGAGGTGAAAAAGAGTGCAGGCAGGGTGGAATGGTTGGAGATGAGTGTCAGGAGTAATTTGTGACAGACGGGATATCAGCAAGAGTGAAAGGGAAGGTCTACAGGATGGTAGTGAGACCAGCTATGTTATATGGGTTGGAGACGGTGGCACTGACCAGAAAGTAAGAGACAGAGCTGGAGGTGGCAGAGTTAAAGATGCTAAGATTTGCATTGGGTGTGACGAGGATGGACAGGATTAGAAATGAGTACATTAGAGGGACAGCTCAGGTTGGACGGTTTGGAGACAAAGTTAGAAAGGCGAGATTGCACTGGTTTGGACATGTGCAGAGAAGAGATGCTGTTTATGTTGGGAAAATGAGCTAAGGATAGAGCTGCCAGGCAAGAGGAATAGAGGAAGGCATAAGAGAAGATTTATGGATGTGGCGATAGAGGAAATGAAGGTGATAGGTGTAACAGAGTACGATGCAGAGGACATGAAGATATGGAAAAAGATGATCCACAGATTGTTGAAGAACAAAAACAAAACATATCTTTAGAAGCCTTGTACAAAAATTGGTTGTGAAAAAATTAAAGGAATCAGTGTTTAGAAAGAGGGAGGGAGAAAGTAATGGGGTGGATTGAATGACCTTGCATTTGAAACCTATTCCAAGATGAAGTTGACAGCAGAATACTGTTGGTCTCTTTATTTATATAATCTAGGCACCAAAACTAGGGAGGCAGTGAAAACCTCTTGTGTTGGATGGAAGGGGCAGGATGGAAAATGCAATAAAAGGTCACAGCAGTACACTCTAACAATCAAAAAGAAGAAGAAAAAAAAAATCAGGAGTCAAGACAAAGTTCATAGGAGAGGGGGTGGATGAGGCCTTAGTGCAGGCTGGTATAGATTACTTCTCTCAGTGCAAGATCTAGAAATAGGCCAAATTGCTTACTTAATTATAGAGATCAGGGACACTGGAAAAATAAATGTCACCAGCTTTGCCAGTTTTTCTTTCTGTTTTAATCTTTTGTGTTCTCTGTTTCAAAGCTCAGCGTCATTATGTGATTTTCAGGGAAGCCTACTAGATTCTGAATTGCACTATAGTGACTCTCCTCACAATGAGAATATCAGAAATCCCTAAGGTCCCATCATCAAATTATTCTACTGTTACAGCAGGGATAGAAGACACAACTGCCTATGATCAAGAAAATTTGAACATCTCCATTGTTATTTTCTGTTTTCAGCAGAGGTTCAGTAAATTCCTAGGATAAGACCTCCTCTGTAAATGAGGTTGTCTGCTGTAGGGTACTTCTGATTCTCCAAATGCTTGATATCAGGATCATTTTAGTTTATTCTATCTTTCAAGAAAATATTCTTATGGTTATTTAGGAGTGGTTGCTCCAGTGTGAGATGTTTTATTGGAGTTATACAATGTACTTGGCATTGTCTTTTACCACCTCTGGGTAAGTGAGCACCTGTCTCACAACTACACTGAGCTGAGGACATTACCAAACTCCAGTGTCACTACCAGTGTTTATCAGTTTGATCTTGTGGCCCTCTCCCTCCTTGCATGTCTGCATTTCGTTGCTGCCACTTGTTTGGTATACCAGTCTCCCAGCGCTGAATCAGTTTGTCTGTCTTCTTCCAGTTATGAATGGTTGCATAATTATTCGCTGTTACTGAACCTACCAGCCCCCTATATACTGGTTCCAGGTATACCTTTGGCATTTGTTGTTCACGACTCTGGCATGACTCTGAAAAATCAGGAGATTCTTTCATCAAATCTCCTAGGACTCTAACCAAACAATGGCCCATTAGTAGTTAATATTTTTACAGGTCATCCTTTTAGCAACATCTTTGGCTGTGAATTGCTTAGCTCAGATCGGTGAAATTGTTGATATCTCAAAAGGAAATGCTTTAGCTGACTTATTGTATGTAAATCAATTACTTTATATCACGGAGTCTGCCAAGTTATCTGGTCTGACAACCACCACCTCCAGGTACAGACCTGACTTAACTTGCAGAAGCTGTCTCAACTAATAAATAAATAAAATACATCTGTGGCTTCTATGACTTTTAATTGCTGCCAATGGAATGTCAGTATGAATCACACAGGCACAATAACTTTACAAAAAGATATCTGAGATGTCAGTTATAGTATTTGGGGGTTATACTTAGAAAATGTGCCTGCTGCTATCTTTCCCAAACAGTGAGATCATTTGTAGATATCAAAATAGATTGCATCTAATTATCGAACCAAATGTCATAAAGAATAACTTTTGGTAACTGTAAGTAAAAACTATTCAGAATCTGTTTAAGTGACTACAACTCTGCTGCCATCATTTTGCTTATTATTCATAATCCTTAAACTAGTGTCACATTGCACAACTTCTAGTCGTTGGGCATGTCAGTCTTGCCGACAGTTATCAATTTTACTCACTGTAAATCACTGGACATAGCAAATTTAGTGCCAGCATGATGATCTTCTAGTGCAGTCATGCTCACCCCTTTTTGTGACAGCCAATAATCTCTATTCTTTTTTTTGTTTGTTTTTTTTTTTAAATTCCATTCTGTTGTGGTACAGAAATGATGTGACATCAGACAGACAAGCTCCTCTTGTGTTTGTGTGGTCAAAAACAACTGTTCCTTATTTCCTGTCACTGCATTGTATAAATTATACTTACAGAATGTTTTAATTGCTTGTCAGCTCCCATGCACACGGAGTCCACCCCTGTGACTAAGGTCAAAATCAAACCTGTTTGATTTTGTGAGGGCAAGTTGTGGTCTAGTCAAAGTGATTCACTAGGTACATCAGACTACCTCATCCACACGTACCCAGGTTTATTTCAAATGTGAGTTTTCCTCCTTTGTTTTTAAAACAAATCCTGCCCACACATGCAAGTTTTTAAAAAATTTCCATCCATATGAAAACACAAATATTTGCTGTCAAGAGCACAACATAGGAATAGATAACAAAGGGAATGTCATGATTAATGTCCATCGCCCCTCCAGAACTGCATGTTCAGCATGGAATTTACAAAAACATGGGCATCATGAACACTACCTGGTCATTTCACTACGACATCAATAAATGATAACTTGTAATCACAGGTGGCTTGTATGTTAAGAGAAAACCTCCCCTTTCTATTCAATAAAATCCATGGAATTTGTGGCTGATAGCTTTATTTCTACATGAGTCCTGGTGAAACCCTGCTACAAGTTCCTCTACTTTGGGCTCAGTAACAGATAATTGTATATACACAGGGCATAAGTATACTGTAATTGCTTCCCACACTTGCCTTACTAGTTTAGAAACCACCTATCTAGACCCAAAGTGTTTGCATAATCTCTTCTCTTCTACTAAATAGTGGAGTGTGCAGGCAACTTTTTTGACAACGGTGACAGGTGGTCTCATTTCAGTTGTCTTTCCTTCGATGTGTGGGCAAAGTAGCTCACTTAAAGAAAACAGCAATGTCCTTGACAAGGAAAAATTCTCTTCAACAACAACTACTTCATTCTATTTCTCATTTGTAATCATGCACAAATTAAAAGTGGGATATTAAAAAAAACAGTCACAGTCGTTCCTTCAGTCCCTTCAGTGGTAAGGGGGAATACACTGTGAATACAACAGTGGCTGAATCAGCTATTTTGTTCTCTTATGTGCTCACAATACAGCGACGTAAATGGCATGATACAGTGACTTTCAATCAGGTTAAGTTGGGTTCCTCACATGAAACTCTGAGAGGCACAAATATAGAGCAACAGTACTCACAGGTATGCTAAGAAACATTGCCTGTAGATTAGAACATCAAAACAATCTAGACGAGAACAGGCCATTCAGCCTAACAAAGCTCACCAGGCATATACACTTAATTCTTCTAAAAAATCATCAAGTCCCATTTTGAAAATCCCTAAAGTCTTACTCTCTACCAGACTACTTGGTAGCTTATTCCAAGTGTCTATGGGTTGTCTATGTAAACAAAAACTTCATGTTTGTGCGAAGTTTATCCTTAACAAGTTTCCAACTATGCCCCCTTGTTCTTAATGAACGCATTTTAAAATTACAGTCTCGATCCACTATAATAACATCTTTCATAATTTTAAACACTTCAATCATGTCACCTCTTAATCTTCTTTTGCTTAAACTGAAAAGGCTCAGCTCTTTTCTTTCCTCATAATTCAGCCCCTGGAGCCCTGGAATTAGCCGAGTCGCTCTTCTCTGGACATTATCTAGTGCTGATTTGTACATTTTTGTGGCATGGAGACCAAACATGCTCACAGTACTCCAGAAGAGGCCTGACCAGTGCACATAGAGCTTGAGCATAACCTCCTTGCACTTGTACTCTACACATCGTGCTATATAACCTAATATTGTGTTAGCCTTCTTAATGGCTTCTGAACACTGTCTGGAAGTTGACAGTGTTGAGTTCACTATTACTCCCTAATCCTTCTCACAAGCTGTACAGTACTCTTGATTTTCAGACCTCCCATTGTGCATTCAGCCTAATGTTTTTATGTCCTACGTATAATATTTTACATTTACTGACATTAAATTTCATCTGCCACAAATCTACCCAAGTCTGTGTGCTGTCCAAGTCCCTCTGGAATGATTTAACAGATTTCAGAATATCTGCCAATCCACCTATCTTGGTATCATCTGCAGATTTAGCCAGCTTGTTACTTATTTTCCTATCCAAATCAATCTCTCGCACTGGAGAGATTCCGAAGGACTGGAAAATGGCAAATATCATCCCATTATATAAAAAGGGTGACAGGGCAGATCCAAGCAACTATAGGCCAGTAAGCTTAACATGCATCACAGGAAAATTAATGAAATTATTAAGGATAAGATTGAGCAACACCTGGCAAGGACAGGAGTTATCAGGAACAGTCAGCATGGGTTCAGAAGAGGGAGGTCGTGTTTTACTAACATGCTGGAATTCCATGAGGAGGCAACAAAAGTATATGATCAAAGTGAAGCATATGATGTTATTTATCTTGACATTCAGAAAGCATTTGATAAGGTGCCACATGAGAGGTTGGGCATCAAACTAAAAAAACTAGGTGTTCAGGGTGATGTTTTTAGATGGGTGCAGAATTGGCCCAGACACAGGAAGCAGAGGGTGATGGTGCGAGGAACCTCATCAGAATTGGCCAATGTTAAGAGTGGTGTTCCACAGGGGTCAGTGCTAGGGCAGATGTTATTTTTAATATATATAAATGATTTAGATAGGAATATAAGTAACAAGCTGGTTAAGTTTGCAGATGATACCAAGATAGGTGGATTAGCAGATAATTTGGAATCCGTTATATCATTCCAGAGGGACTTGGAATATGCATACAGACTTGGGCAGATTTGTGGCAGATGAAATTTAATGTCAGTAAATGTAAAGTATTACACATAGGAAATACAAATGTTAGGTTTAAATACAAATAGGCGGTCAGAAAAATCGAGAGTACACCTTATGAGAAGGATTTAGAAGTCATAGTGGACTCTAAGCTATCAACTTCCCAAAAGTGTTCAGAAGCCATTAAGAAGGCTAACAGAATGTTAGGTTATATAGCACAATGTGTGGAGTACAAGTCCAAGGAGGTTATGCTCAATCTTTATAATGCACTGGTGAGGCCTCATCTTGAGTACTGTGTGCAGTTTTGGTCTCCAGGCTACAAAAAGGACATAGCAGCACTAGAAAAGGTCCGGAGAAGAGCGACTAGGCTGATTCCAGGGCTACAGGGGTTGAATTATGAGGAACGATTAAAAGAGCAGAGCCTATACAGTTTAAGCAAAAGAAGATTAAGGGCTCATTTATACTTCACACTCAGAACACGTATGCACATGCATCATGGCTGCCACGCATTTCCAGCATTCATTTGACGCATCCTCTGAGCAGGTCCTCAGAAATTAATGTGAGGCATGCACGAGTTGCAGTACCAGCAAGTAGTTGGGGGCGCAGTGTGATAAAAGTTGTGTGATGTCAGAGTCTCTGTTTACTATCTACATGTGACAGAAAGCCTCTATGCGGACCCTACAGGACTGATGTGCGCGCTTTGATGTTTGAAGAATGGTTCGATGTGGTGAAGCAAAATGCCAACATACAGATGCATTCATAGTGCTTTCATATTTAAACGTCGAATATTCCCCATCGTAATGACATGATACATTTTAAAAGTCTCACATACCATCTATTGTGCCGTCTTTTTTTTTTTTGCAACTTCACAACAGCAACATAATGTACAGCGCTGTATTTGAGCCACAGAGAAAAAAAATTAAGGACAAGATGAATACATGTATTTTGTGATTAAAGTGGAAATTTCAGCTTTAATCTCGAAATGTCCACTCTAACCTTGTAGTTTACTTTATTATTAAAGCAGACCGTCGTAAATGTCATCCCAGTTTTTAATCGCTATGAGCTTCTGGGACTTCCTCCTGACCTGACAGCAGCGGCAAGCAGCAACAGATTATCACACAGAACACATTAAATGTATGATATTCCAACTCTCTGCAAATTTAGAATCTTTAGATTTATGCTTGATATCACTTTCATGATGGAATGCATTAAAGTATATACAGTAATCCCTCCTCCATCGCGGGGGTTGCGTTCCAGAGCCACCCGCGAAATAAGAAAATCCGCGAAGTACAAACCATATGTTTATATGGTTATTTTTATATTGTCATGCTTGGGTCACAGATTTGCGCAGAAACACAGGAGGTTGTAGAGAGACAGGAACGTTATTCAAACACTGCAAACAAACATTTGTCTCTTTTTCAAAAGTTTAAACTGTGCTCCATGACAAGACAGAGATGACAGTTCCGTCTCACAATTAAAAGAATGTAAACATATCTTCCTCTTCAAAGGAGTGCGCGTCAGGAGCAGTGACTGTCACAGAGATAGAGAGAAAAGCAAACAAATCAATAGGGTTGTTTGGCTTTTAAGTATGCGAAGCACCGTGGCACAAAGCTGTTGAAGGCGGCAGCTCACACCCCCTCCGTCAGGAGCAGACAAAGAGAGAGAGAGAGAGAGAGAGAGACAGAGTTTATTTTTCAATCAAAAATCAATACGTGCCCTTCGAGCTTTTAAGTATGCGAAGCACCGTGCAGCATGTCGTTTCAGGAAGCAGCTGCACAAAAGATAGCAACGTGAAGATAATCTTTCAGCATTTTTAGACAAGCGTCCGTATAGTCTAGGTGTGCGAACAGCCCCCCTGCTCAATCCCCCTACGTCAGGATCAGAGAAAGTCAGCGCAAGAGAAAGAGAAAAGTAAGCTGAGTAGCTTCTCAGCCATCTGCCAATAGCATCCCTTGTATGAAATCAACTGGGCAAACCAACTGAGGAAGCATGTACCAGAAATTAAAAGACCCATTGTCCGCAGAAACCCGCGAAACAGCGAAAAATCCGCGATATATATTTAAATATGCTTACATATAAAATCCGCTATGGAGTGAAGCCGCGAAAGGCGAAGCGCGATATAGCGAGGGATTACTGTATGTTACATTTTACAGATAAATCGTTAATTTTGTTTAAATAATGAATACTGTTAATAATTACACACATGGGGGTGACACGGTGGCGGAGTGGTAGCACCACTGTCTCGCTGGTATTCCCTGTCTGGAGTTTGCATGTTTTCCTGCTGGGTTTCCACAGTGTGCTCTGGTTTCTTTCCAAAGATATGCAGATTTGGTGACACTAAAATGACGTGAGTGTATGTGAGTGCTTGTATTCACCTTGCGATGAGCTGATGCTCTGTCTAGGGATTGTTTCTGCCTCGCTCCAATGCTAACTGGAATGGGCACATTCCTGGATTGATGGATTTAATCATTAAACATCTTTTTCAGAGATATTGCGGTAAGGTGTCATCGGAATTCAATGGGTGTTCCAGGCAATTCACAACACAGCGAAGCCTAACCTGTTCTCACTGTGATAATATCTTGCACTGCCACCTGGTGGATTCCTCCAGATTTACGTAAAGTACATGCGCAAGTATAAACAGTAAAACGCTTGCGTAGCAGGAGCGTCCACTGGAGCATGCATCACATCGCGTGAAGTATAAACCTGGCCTAAGAGGTGACATGATTGAAGTGTTTAAAATTATGAAGGGAATTAGTACAGTTGATCAAGGCTGTTATTTTAAAATGAGTTCATCAAGCACATGGGGACACAGCTGGAAACGTAAGGGTAAATTTCGCACAAACATTAGGAAGTTTTTCTTTACACAAAAAAACGATAGACACTTGGAATAAACTACCAAGTAGTGTGGTAGACAGTAAGACTTCAGAGATTTTCAAAACTCGACTTGATATTTTTTTGGAAGAAATGTGGATAGGACTGGCAAGCTTTGTTGGGCTAAATGGCCAATTCAGAACTACAGTGCAAAATACCAATATACATTAGCAGTACAGACTTTACAAACTTCTTTCATGAGAAGATCAAAAATATAAAGATCCCAAATCTTGGCAGCACAAGGCAAACCTCATACTAGCTTGGCAAACCCTGTCTCAGCTTATATTCAACACTTTAGACATTTTAACCCTACAACAGATCAAGTCTTAACTTTATTTTCTAGCACTTGTTCCCTAGATCTAGTGCCAACAAAACTAGTAAAAAGCACAATGGAAGTTCTTGCAGCACCTATTCTAAACATTATCAATAGTTCATTATTTCATGGCACAGTACCCGATGCACTAAAAATGTCAGTCATCAAACCATTACTTTAAAAGTCAGACCTAGATACACACATACTTAATTATAGACCCATTTCAAATGTATCCTTTCTCTGTAAAATACTTGAAAAAGTAGTCGCCAATCAGCTTCAGTCACACTTTACACATCACAATTTGAAATATTCCAGTCTGGCTTCCACACTGGCCGAAGTACAGAAATGGCACTAACTCATGTTGTAAACAACATTCTAATATCCTCTGATGAAGGAAATTCCACTGTAATTGTGTTGATATACTTAAGCACCACGTTTGATACCATTGACCATTCCATTTTACTACACAGGCTGGAAAATGACATTGGGCTTACAGGCAATGTTCTAATTTAGTTCTTATTTAACAAATCGATTCCAGTAAGTACAGAAATGTGCTGACAGAAAACACTATTTTCTAAATATCCAGGATACTGAGAAATTCATTCATGCATTTTTTTCTAGTAGGACTGACTACTGCAATGCGGTGTTCAAGAAGAAAATATGAACACATAACTCTGGTTCACAAGTCCTTACGCTGGCTCCCAGCTAAGTTTAGGGGAGATTTCAAAATCCTCCTTTTAATATATAAATCTTTAAATGGCCAAGGTCATTACTTACAAACCAGAGCACACATTAAAATCTCAAGATGCTGGCCAGCTTATGATTCCAAGGATTATTAAAACAACAGTGGGAGGTTGAGCTTTTTGTTACAGGGCCTGAAGCTGTGGAATGGTCTGCCTGCTACTATAAGAGATGCCCCTTCAGTCTCAGCTTTCAAATCCCAGCTAGAGACTCACTACTTCAATTTACCATACTCAAACTAGACCTGCTGATTAGCTGTGCATACTGCATCTCTGTTGTTAGTCATTAGTATTAAAACATAAGTAATATATTTATAATCTTTAACTAATGCTCGCCTATTCTGTTTCTCTTCATGGTACTCACAAGTGGCACATGGAGCCACTGCTCTACTGCCTATGGAAAAGTTACCTCCGATAAAGGAGCACTGGTATCATCGGTTACAAGGGTCTTTTTATCTGACTGGCTGGCCTAACACCGACACAGCTGTGAAATGGCCAGTAGAAGGAATGCAGCTTGTTGGCCGAGGTCTCCGGGACTCTGAAAAGATTTGTATCCTCATATGTGATAGTTCTGTATTTAGTGAGTGATATAATCTATTCTTGCATTTTACTTTGTACTGTGTACTATTACTATTGTACTATTGTATTGCAATCCTGAGGTGGTAATGATATATTGGCCATCTAGCTCTGTGAAGAGGATTGCTTGTATTTTGTTTTGTGTATTACATGTACCCCATTTTTTGACACACGTTGCACACCCAACCTACTTGGAAAGGGTATTGCCTTTGCCAAGATTTCTTCCATTTTTTTTTTTCTACGAGGGTATTTTTGGGAGTTTTTTCTTGTCTTCTTAGGGAATCAAGGCTGGGATCTGTCAATCAACACGGCCTGTTAAAGCCCATTACAACACTCCTTGTGTGATTTTGGGTTATACAAGAAATAAATTGCTGTTGATAACTGGGTGGCACGGTGGCACATTGCATTGCTGCCTCGCAGTTAGAAGACCAGGGTTCATGTCCCCTCCAAGTCAGTGTGGGTTTCCCTTGGGTGCTCCGGTTACTTCCCATAGTCCAAAGATATGCAGGTTTGATGGATTGGCAATAATAAACTGGCTGTAGTGTGTGGCTGGGGTGTAAATATGTGTGTGCGTTTGCCCTGTCCAGGGTTTGTTCCTGCCAAGTGTCCATGCTATCTGAGCTGAGCTGAGTGTTCAGTAAACTAAAATAGGGAGATAGTGCATGAGACAGCATCCAGGTTTGATAATTGAACCCATGAGGCTTGAAATGTAAAACTGCATGTTGCAATGCTTCAAAGTAAAACTGAAAGCAGTACTTACAAATCATATGTAGCATCAAGTCCTTCATCTCAATAGAGTCAAAACTGTCATCTGAATCTGACTGAAGCACAAAGATGACCTGTTGCAGAAGCCGCTTATTTCCTGTCTTTTACACAAAGCATGTAATACAAATGATCAGTAATAGGGAAATATGCATAATTAGAAAAGCCTTAAACTCAGCTCTCCAATTTTAATGAGTCTTTCACTGTATGTGGTGTGACATTGGTTTGATCTTTGATACAAGCAGATTAACTCTGCTCAACTCAGAGGATAAGTGTGCAAATCGCATATTTTAATAATTTAGAGAGTAGACAACATAGAAATTTATGTTTTATTTGAAGGAAGACACATTTGGGTATGTAAAAATGCTATTATATCTTTTGATTGACTTTACTGCAATGAACACAAACAACTTTGAAATATGGCTGTTTCCTGCCAGAGCTCATGCACAAGTGGCTGCCAAATTTCTCCCCACTTCTAAAGATTTCCTCCTAAAATCCAACAGCAGAAGTCTTATTAAAAAAAAATCTGCTTTTGTATAATTTATAACAAAACATAATATTTAACAGTGGATTTGGCTCATTATAATATTTAAGATCTTCTGTATAATCAGGCATACAGAAAGTATATTAGATAATTAAGTAGAATATCTTTCTAAAATGAAAATTAAAAAATTAAACTGGAGACAATACATCTGTGGCTGCCCAACATTCATCTACAGTATCTCACTTTTAAATGTAAACACCTGTTTTGTCCACAGACTATGAAAATATGCAGCAAGGCAAATTAAGTAAAAGCACTAAGAAATATGCCTAAAGAGTACAAAACATTCAAGTTAATCTACTAATCCTGGCAAAAGTAGAATTTAAACAGATGCCTTCACTCAAACCACTCTTGCAAAATCACTAAGCATTTTAAAAACTAAACTAAAAAAATGTAACCAATAACTTACCTTTAAAAAAAAATAAGTATAAACTTTCATCATTTTTGCCAATATTTCAGAATCCAAGCAGTCTTTGTGCACCTTTTGACAAGTACAAGAATGGAACACCCATAGCTCCTTGTGGAGCAGTAGCCAACAGCATGTTTAATGGTAAGTGCTGGATTTTTGCAACTGACCATAGATGTAAATGGAGCCAAAGTAGAAAGATGAGATTAGATAAGTAGAAATACTGTATATAAGAGGAGTGGTAAGATAAGGATTTATAAACAAGAGAGACTAAAAAAATAAAATTCTTTTCTTGAATGTAGTCAATAAAAAGAAAACAGAAAGCAAGGACATTTCCCAGGTACAGTACTATGCACATGAATAGTATACTAGTGCCCTTAAGTTTCCAATAAATAAAAAGTACAAAAAGAAAAAGCATCAAGACAAATTTAAAAATATTTTGTAAAGTTACTTAAAACCAACAAATCATGAATAACCTTCCAAGTAATATAGGGAAGAATAAACAATTATTCTGATATGTGTAAGTCTAAAATGAAAATAAACACAAGTCGTTAAATGTAGGAGGGGGGCTCTCTATAGATACACTTAAAAGGCAATAGATAGTAAAATGGAAAGAATCATTCATGGCCGGAAATTGTAATTTTTGGTTATGAAAAGCACTGTAAAAAGAATACTTTAGAAGTTAAAATTGTATGTGGACACTCCATGGCAAAACTTCTGGATGTATCACAGAGTAAAGAAAAAGACTTTTTCTGCCAAGGTTATTCAAGAAACTATGAAGAAATTATTAACAGGACAGGCAAGAACTAATCATTTTGATAACTTATTACAATCAAACAACATAAGCATCAAGCTACCAACACTGAAACCTCAAATGTACCAAAAAATTAAAATAAACAAGGCACAGAACATTACAGTGGGTGCTAAGGACCATGCATACTTGTGATACATTAGGCAGGCAAGGAAGAGTGGCTAAAAACAAATCTAATGAAGTGTCCAAAATGCATAATTAGGGTGAAAGGAAACTGAACATTATTAAGCATGTTTAGACATTATTCTTCTAGTCTTCTTCTAGATCATCATTTCTAACATATTTCATTTTTATGTTCCAGACACTCTTAGACTTTTCTACAAAAAGGACAAAAACACACAAATATTAGTTCCTTTCTTGAATTATGGGATTGCCTGGTATACAGATAAACATGTGAAGTTTCAAAATCCATCACCGAAGAACAACCTCTCTGCAGCATTTCAAGGTATGCTGTTCATAAACTAACTTATGTGTCTTAATGATTTAAAGTAAATTTTTACATTTACATCAGAAAAACACAAATTTCTGAAATTATTCTAATTAATATATACATACTGGCACATTTTTCTAAATGCATAATAACAGAAGAGGAAAGGCCAGCAAATTAAGCTGTTAGATAAATTAAAAGTATGTTTGGCCCATTTATCTGTAAGAATGGTTAGAATAAAAAAACTGAAGCCACAATGTTACTCCACAATTGAACTTGAGGGCCCCTGTACTAAGCCAAACTGCCTATTAATCATATATTGTAACTGCAAATCATAGGATACTTCAGATAAGTAAATGTAAACATTTTTTGAAAGACTAACTTTTGGTCATTTAAACAGTAAAAAAAAAAAATAAAGAAACACTTTGAAAACACATCAGATCTCAAAGGGAAAAAAATCATGTTGGATATCTATACTGATATGGACTGGTAGTGTGTTAGGAACGAAAGGATGCCACGTCATTTGATGGAAATGAAAATTAACCTACGGAGGGCTGAATTCAAAAAAACCACGAAAATCAAAGTGAAAAAATGATGTGCAGGCTAGTCCATTTTGCTGAAATTTCATTGCAGCAACTCAGAAATATACTCAGTAGTTTGTAATGGCCCCCACATGCATGTATGCATGCCTGAACTGTCTGCATACTCTTGCACCATGAAGCCGGGCATTGTCATGCACCAGGAGGAACCCAGGACCCACTGCACCAGCATAGGGTCTGACAATGGATCCAAGGATTTCATCCTGATGCCTAATGGCAGTCAAAATGCTGTTGTCTAGCCTGTAGAGGTCTGTGTGTCCCTCCATGGATATGCCTCCCCAGACCATCACTGACCCATCTCTAAACTGGTCATGCTGAACAATGTTACAAGCAGCCTAATATTTTCCATGGCTTCTCCAGACCCTTTCATGTCTGTCACATGTACTCAGGGTGAGCCTGCTCTCATCTATGAACAGCAAAGGGCGCCAGTGGTAAACCTGCCAATTTTAGTATTCTATGGCAAATGCCAATTGAGCTCCATGGTGCCGGGCAGTGAGCACAGGGTCCACTAGAGGACATCGGGCCCTCAGGCCACCCTCATGAAGTCTGTTTCTGATTGTTTGGTCAGAGACATTCACACATGCTGGAGGTCATTTTGTAAGGCTCTGGAAGTGCTCATCCTGTTCCTCCTTTTCCAAAGGTGCAGATATCAGTCCTTCTGATGGGTTATGGACCTTCAACAGCCCTGTCCTGCTCACCTAGAGTAACTGCCTGTCTCCTGGAATCTCCTCCATGCCCTTGAGACTGTACTGGGAGACACAACAAACCTTCTAGCAATGGCAGGTATTATGTGCCATCCTGAAGAAGTTGGACTACCTGTGCAACCTCTGTAGGGTCCAGATATCGCCTCATGCTACCAGTAGTGACACTGACCGTAGCCAAATGCAAACTAGTGAAAAAACAGTCAGAAAAGATGAGGATGGAAAAATGTCAGTTGCCTCCATTCCTCCATATATATTATATATATATATATTATACAGTATATATAATATATATATATATATATATATATATATATATATATATATATATATATATATATATATATATATATATATATATATTATATATATATATATATATATATATATATATATATATATATATATAGGGGCGGCACGGTGGCGCAGTGGGTAGCGCTGCTGCCTCGCAGTTGGGAGACCTGGGGACCTGGGTTCGATTCCCGGGTCCTCCCTGCGTGGAGTTTGCATGTTCTCCCCGTGTCTGCGTGGGTTTCCTCCGGGCGCTCCGGTTTCCTCCCACAGTCCAAAGACGTGCAGGTTAGGTGGATTGGCGATTCTAAATTGGCCTTGGTGTGTGGGTGTGTTTGTGTGTGTCCTGCGGTGGGTTGGCACCCTGCCCAGGGTTGTTTCCTGCCTTGTGCCCTGTGTTGGCTGGGATTGACTCCAGCAGACCCCCGTGACCCTGTGTTCGGATTCAGCGGGTTGGAAAATGGATGGATGGATATATATATATATATATATATATATATATATATATAAATATATTATATATATTATATATATATACTAGCGAACCCACGGTGTACCATACGCCGCATAATCAGGCCGCTTTTTTAATGATTTGTAAGCACAGGGAGAAAATTAACATTTGAAAAATCGGTAGGTGCTCGGGCGCGGAGGGCGGAACGGGAGGAGAGGGGAAGGACGCCCATTCCGCCCCCTCCATCATGCTAGTCTGCTGATTTCTCGTTTAGTATGCACTGCCTGCTCATGTGCCCGCCCCCAACTCGTCACCTGAGTCGTTTTCCTGTTTACACAGTCCACATGCACCTGTGAGTCACGTAGACTTTTCATTGTTCTTTGCGGTTTTAGCTGGTTTTCTATATATAATCCACCAAGTCACCCAACAACGGTAGTAGCGAGGGGGGGGGGGGGAAGGGGGTGTGTACAAAGGGCAGGGACGTAATCAGTGTGAGTGTATGACCCGCTAGCCAACCCGCGGTGTAGCATACGCCGCGTAATTATGTATTGATGGGTGAACACTTCCTGAACGACACAGTTGTCCAAATAGAAGTGAAAACAAAATCGAGCCCGGTGCATTCTTTAACTGCCTTGTAGCGCAGTGGTAGTGTTGCTGCTTTGCAGTAAGGAGACTGTGCAAGATTTTGGGTTCGCTTCCCGGTTTCTCCCTGTGTGGATAGCGCTTTGAATACTGAAAACACCGGTATATCAATGTAATGAAGTATTATTAATCTTATGTGTCCAGTGCTCTCTCTGTCGCGCGCGCATGCCTGTATGTGTGTGTGTGTGTGTGTGTCGCTTGCTCGCTGCACGTGTTCCTGCAGGCATACCATTAAGTGAATGAGACGATGGAACTCTGGAGATAGCAATATAAAACTGTCTGTGACTGAACATTGGTTTTGGCAGATACATGCATATCTTTTTAAAAGTTTGGCCCTGTGCCTTATTAATTGTCATCGCAAAGGCAAATCTAACAGGAAATTGTCTTTGTGTTAAAGGAAAACGCAAATTATCCACGACAAACAAACTGTTTTACACGCTGCATAGCAACCCGCGGCATAGTATACGCTGTATAATCACGCCGCTTTTTTAATGTTTTTAAGCAGAGGGAGAAAATGAACATTTGCAAAATCCGTAATGCTGCTTTCAGTAAGTACAATGCACACGCATTTAATTTGTCAGCCACTTTTTGCCAGCCATCTTTTCTGGTTTGGGCTGCTTTTACAGTGTTACCGCTTGTGCATATTAAATCTTGAAATCCTTTGAGTAACTAATTAACTAACTAACACCCACCCACCCAGCTTATGTGAAAAAAATGCGCCCGTTCTTTTATCATTTTGTTGCAGCCTATCAAAGACTTGCTGATCATGTTTTTTAGACTCAATATACATTGGCTTTTAACTCAGAGCAAGGGCGCGCATTCATTTTGGATTATTACATCCAGCTAGTCTGCTAGACTAATCTGCTACATGGCTGCGTTTGAAAAACCGACTTATCCCGGATGAGTTTCACCGGCATTAATGATTAGGAATCTGGTTGGAACAAAACCCTGCATCCACAGGGGTTCACCAGGACCGAGTTTGGGAAACACTGCTGAACACAGACGAAACCGACTCAGGTGAGGAGTTGGGGCGGGCAAAGTGGTTGCAGCTATTGATTACTCAGTGTTGTTTGCCTGGGTATCTGATCTGCTCGACGGGATCATAAATAAAAGGAAAACAATGTGAAGGCAATGTCACAGGTGATCCTGTGGTATAGTGGGTCCACAGCTCCCCTTCAAAAGGCCATTTTTAAATAAATAATCATTGCACTCACAACGTAGCGAGGGGCGTGGAAGTGTGGCTGAAACGGTTTCTGGGTGGAGTCATGCTGCGAGCATTTCTCCCCTGTGCAGTGTGCGAGCGAGTGAGGAGAGAGAGAGAAAGCCGGTACGTTAGAGTGAGCGAGAGCAGGCTCGAAGGCAATGTGTTCCTGTGGTATAGCGGGTCCATAGCTCCCCTTCAAAAGGCCATTTTTAATCAGGTGACTGACAGTAGTGGAGTCAGGCATAGAGAATGTCAGCTGGTGAGAGAGCGTCTCAGCTGTTGCAGGGCCGGCATCGGTGAAGCAGGTGAGACGCTAATGAAAAAGAGGCACAAGGCTTATTGGTTTTTAAAGACTGCTTCCTTCATTGTGTTTTAACCTCAGTTTTAAAGGATTATGCGGCTCTCTGTCTCGCGCTGCCTGTGTGTGCCTCTGTGTCTCTCTGGCGCTGCCTCTGTGTGAACCAAGGTTCCACTGTGGTTGACTAATGAAAAGTCAACGTGGCTCAGAGCTGCAAGTGGACTGTGGCACAGACAAACAGAAATGACGGCATGTTTTCCGAGGCGTCGTGTCCGAGATGGTGGGCGTGGCTCTGCAAGTTTTCGTCGTATCCAATGGTCTAAGAGTTGGTGGGCGTTGCTCTTTCCTGCGTGCGCCATTGGCGTCTTACTTGTCGGCGGTTTAGTGAATCCACTCCCCTTTCGGTGTGCTTTCCATGGGTGGCTACTTGTCTTCCAGCTTAGTGAATTATATATATAGATATATATATATATATATTTAGATTATGGCGGCATGGTGGCGCAGTGGGTAGCGCTGCTGCCTCGCAGTTGGGAGACCTGGGGACCCGGGTTTGCTTCCCGGGTCCTCCCTGTGTGGAGTTTTCATGTTCTCCCCGTGTCTGCGTGGGTTTCCTCCGGGCGCTCCGGTTTCCTCCCACAGTCCAAAGACATGCAGGTTAGGTGGATTGGCGATTCTAAATTGGCCCTAGTGTGTGCTTGGTGTGTGGGTGTGTTTGTGTGTGTCCTGCGGTGGGTTGGCACCCTGCCCAGGATTGGTTCCCTGCCTTGTGCCCTGTGTTGGCTGGGATTGGCTCCAGCAGACCCCCGTGACCCTGTGTTCGGATTCAGCGGGTTGGAAAATGGATGGATATATATAAATATATATTGTGACAGTTTAAGGTCTTCGTGACCCCTTGAACCCTCAGACTACACGTCAGACACTAGGTAAAAGTCCAAATATTATATTTATTAGGACAATAACGTGCACAAAGCACCCTCTTCTCCACAATATTTAAATGAATACCCAATAAACAATCAATAATAACAATACAATAATCCTCCACACTCCCAGACGCGTTGCCCTCCTTCCACCCAGCTCAGCTCAGTGTCTGGGCTTTCCCACAGTCCTTTTATACACCCTGACCCAGAGGTGTTCCTGTCCAACAATCCACAGTTCCTTTTTCTTTCCAGGTCAGGGTAAACAGTCCTTTTCTTCAACCCGGGAGCACGTCGCTCCTTCCTGTCACGTGACCGTGACATACTCCCGGGTTATAGGGCACATAAGAGTCCACGAGCCCCCCCTACAGCGACTCCCGGTGGCCCCCCAAGGTATCCAGCAGGGCTGTGTATAAAAACTACATAGTCCATGAGGCCCTGCTGGAACTAGGGGCACGTCCACGCTGCTGGGAGAGCTCCTCCTGGCAGCCTGGGGTTGAGGGCCGGAGTAAAAAGCCGGCAATCCTCCACGATATATATATATATATATATATATATATATATATATATATATATATACACACACATATACACACACATATATATATATATATATATATATATATATAAAATTCTTTTCATGTTTGAAACGGAAATTACGTATGACCACACGATATGGAAATTACGTATGACCACAGAACATATTATAATACAGGAACTAATCACTTCGTTTGTGGACGCCATTTTTATATCGTCTTTACGAATTGTTATTATTTGTGTGAGAGTTATTTTACTGATATTGAAAAGAAGTAAACACAAACACGCCGATCTATCTCATAGAAGTGCGCCCCACGTCGCCCTCTCCCAGCCCTCCTGTCTGGACTACAGCGCTGAGCCGTCCGCCGCCAGGTGCGTTCTGACAGAGAAGTTTTATTTATTCATCCACGTGACTGTCCCGCAAACTGCCACATTGTAACTTTTTTTTAGTTGGCAGTACTTGATAGTAGAAGAGATGAGGAAAACAGCTTTGTGTCTTTCTACTTTTTAACTGCGCTGAGCTGTAAACAATGTGAAGACGAGACCGCCTTCAACAGCGAGGGGTCATGAGAACAAAGTGGACGCTGGGAGGTGCGGAATGTCGGGCTGCTCCGCCGGGTCGAGAGCTGCGCAGTTTCGGGCAGTGTCCTCTCTACTCGCACTGTTTGTGACACTTCAAGTGCCCCGTCGGCTCCTGGGAGAGTGGAAATCTTTGCCGATGAGTGTAATCGGCGCCATCGAAGCAGGACTCTGTTTGTAAATTGCCCTGAACAACTACTTACTGTCCCTTAAGGTGAGTTCAGGTCACTAAAACCCTGCAACATTCAAGGTTGCTTTTGTGATGAATTATTTTAAAGATGGAGAAAGAGTCTCTAATTTTGACAGGACGTTTTTTTGGTTTTTTTTTTAGGTGTAATCACTTGCACATGCACCCGCTGATACAAGAAGAGAATATGTAAACTGGCCTATCTGAACGGACTTATAGTGCTTACTCCTAAAAAAAAGATCGTCCTGTCAAAATAAGAAACTCTTTCGCCTTCTTGATGTGAATCATCTTTAAATGAAATGCTGCCAATAAGGAATAATAGAAATCACCGCGCTGCTTTCTATCTTTGATGAACTAACGTTTTATGGGGTGAAAAAAATGATCGCCTCCGACAGATACACTTAATCAGTAGTGTGTGCGATCCACAATTTGTGAATTTGAGTGTGTGTGTGTGTGCGTGTGTATACGTGTGCGGGTGTGCGTGTGTGTCTGTGTGTGCGTGTGTGTGGTTTTGTCAGTTTAACTATAAAAACTGCTAAACACCTGTTATTTGTGAAGCAGGGATATTCTGATCATTCTGATCCCTGATCACTGATAAACATTCAGAAGAAACAGCGTTATTCCAGTGTTTTCCTCCATAACATCCTTTCAGCAAACAGGACTAATTTCCTTGATGAAACAGATCGCCCTTTAATGAAGTGCTGCCAATACGGAATAACAGAAATCACCGGGCGGCTTTCGGTCAATGATAAACCAGCGTCTGTTGAGGTAAAAAAATGGGAGGTACTGCGGTTGCGATCAATGCTTCCTGGTAACTCAGCTTTTGAGAAGAATCTGTCATGGGAGGGACAAGAGGGAGCGAGTGAGGTGGGTGTATTGAGCCGGGGCAGGTCGGAGCGGGGCGAGGAGGTGGGTATCTGTGTGAGTGTTTTAAATAATGAAAGGAAAAAAAGTGCTTTGAAATCGAGGACCTCCAACGAAAACGGCTTACGAAACAAAATATAAAATATGCACAATAATGACAACAGTGTTGAAGCAATGATGAAGCGAAAGGGAGATGCTAAACTTGGGTGGCCGCATTGTGCCTGCCTGTAAATCCCAACCGATGTATATATCTGAACGGATCTATCTGAACCAATATATATATCTGAATGGATGTATCTGAACCGATGTATATATCTAAACCAATCTATTTAAACCAATATACAGTGGAACCTCGGTTCACGAACGTCTCGGTACCGTACAAATCGGTTTATGACCAAAAAGTTCGCCAAACTTTTGCCTCGGTTCACGACCACACACTCGGTATACAAACAAGCCAGTTTCCCTTTTGGTTTGTACATGTTCAGTCTCTCCCTGTGCATTTCCTGTGCAGCAAGCAAGAGAGAGAGAGTGAGAGAGCGCGACACACACACACACACACACACACACACACACACACACAGAGGCAGCGCGAGAGAGAGACGCCCACACACACAGGCAGCACGAAAGAGAGAACTGGACGCAGGACGCAGGTAGGAAGGCAGTTAAAGAATGCACTGGGCTTGATTTTGTTTTCACTTCTGTTTACAGCGATCGGTTCGTAGAGTGCATTGTTGCAATGTTACTTTTCTTGGTGGTTTATTAAATTACGGATTTTTTCAAATGTTCATTTTTTTCCCTGTGCTTAAAACTTATTAAAAGAAAAAGTGTTTTTAGCCAGCGGTTGGTAGTGCTAAAGCGCGGACTATTGCAGTGTTAGTTTTCTCTGTTGTTCAAGGTTTTCTCAGTGTTATTCAATGTTTTTACATTTAGTTTACTATTACACTGTGCATTCTATGGTTTAATTAACTATATTTGTGCTTAAAAACTTAAAAAAATATATATTTACATACAGTTCGTATGGTCTGGAATGGATTAATTGTATTTACATACAATCCTATGGGGGAAATTACTTCGGTTCACGACTAAATCGGTTTACGACCAGAGTTTTGGAACAAATTATGGTCGTGAACCGAGGTTCCACTGTATATATTTAAACCAATGTATATCAACCAATATATATATCTCAACCAATGTATATATTTGAACGGATGTATTCAAACCAATGTATATATCTGAACGGATGTATCTCCATCCATCCATCCATTCTCTTCCGCTTATCCGAGGTCGGGTCGCGGGGGCAGCAGCTTGAGCAGAGATGCCCAGACTTCCCTCTCCTCATCCACTTCTTCTGGCTCTTCCGGGAGAATCCCGAGGCGTTCCCAGGCCATACTACCCATAGCTCATGACCATAGGTGAGGGTAGGAACATAGATCGACCGGTAAATTGAGAGCTTCGCCTTATGGCTCAGCTCCTTTTTCACCACGACAGACCGATGCAGAGCCCGCATCACTGCGGATGCCGCACCGATCCGCCTGTCGATCTCACGCTCCATTCTTCCCTCACTCGTGAACAAGACCCCGAGATACTTGAACTCCTCCACTTGAGGCAGGATCTCGCTCCCCAACCCTGAGAGGGCACTCCACCCTTCTCCGGCTGAGGACCATGGTCTCGGATTGGAGGTGCTGATTCCCATCCCAGCCGCTTCACACTCAGCTGCGAACCGATCCAGAGAGAGCTGAAGATCACGGCCTGATGAAGCAAACAGGACAACATCATCTGCAAAAAGCAGTGACCCAATCCTGAGTCCACCAAACCGGACCCCCTCAACACCCTGGCTGCGCCTAAAAATTCTGTCCATAAAAGTTATGAACAGAATCGGTGACAAAGGGCAGCCCTGGCGGAGTCCAACTCTCACTGGAAACGGGTTCGACTTACTGCCGGCAATGCAGACCAAGCTCTGACACCGGTTGTACAGGGATTGAACCGCCCTTATCAGGGGGTCCGGTACTCCATACTCCCGGAGCACCCCCCACAGGATCCCCCGAGGAACACGGTCGAACGCCTTTTCCAAGTCCACAAAACACATGTAGACTGGTTGGGCGAACTCCCATGCACCCTCCAGGACTCTGCTAAGGGTGTAGAGCTGGTCCACTGTTCCGCGACCAGGACGAAAACCACACTGTTCCTCCTGAATCCGAGGTTCGACTATCTGACGGACCCTCCTCTCCAGAACCCCCCGAATAGACTTTCCAGGGAGGCTGAGGAGTGTGATCCCTCTGTAGTTGGAACACACCCTCCGGTCCCCCTTCTTAAAGAGGGGGACCACCACCCCGGTCTACCAATCCAGAGGCACTGTCCCTGATGTCCATGCGATGTTGTAGAGACGTGTCAACCAAGACAGCCCTACAACATCCAGAGACTTGAGGAACTCCGGGCGTATCTCATCCACCCCCGGGGCCCTGCCACCAAGGAGTTTTTTGACCACCTCGGTGACCTCAGTCCCAGAGATGGGGAAGCCCACCTCCGAGTCCCCAGGCTCTGCTTCCTCATTGGAAGGCATGTTATTGGGATTGAGGAGGTCTTTGAAGTACTCCCCCCACCGACCCACAACGTCCCAAGTCGAGGTCAGCAGCGCACCATCACCACCATATACAGTGTTGACACTGCACTGCTTCCCCTCCTGAGACGCCGGACGGTGGACCAGAATCTCCTCGAAGCCGTCCGAAAGTCGTTCTCCATGGCCTCCCCAAACTCCTCCCATGCCCGAGTTTTTGCCTCAGCAACCACCGAAGCTGCATTCCGCTTGGCCTGCCGGTACCTATTAGCTGCCTCCAGAGTTCCACAGGACAAAAGGGACCGGTAGGACTCCTTCTTCAGCTTGACGGCATCCCTCACCGCCGGTGTCCACCAATGGGTTCGGGGATTGCCGCCACGACAGGCACCGACCACCTTACGGCCACAGCTCCGGTCAGCCGCCTCAACAATAGAGGCACGGAACATGGCCCATTCGGACTCAAAGTCCCCCACCTCCCTCGGGACATGGTCGAAGTTCTGCCGGAGGTGGGAGTTGAAGCTACTTCTGATAGGGGGCTCTGTCAGACGTTCCCAGCTGACCCTCACAACACGTTTGGGCCTACCAGGCCTGACCGGCATCCTCCCCCACCATCGAAGCCAACTCACCACCAGGTGGTGATCAGTTGATAGCTCCGCCCCTCTCTTCACCCGAGTGTCCAAGACATGTGGCCGCAAATCCGACGACACGACCACAAAGTCGATCATCGAACTGAGGCCTAGGGTGTCCTGGTGCCAAGTGCACATATGAACACCCCTATGCTTGAACATGGTGTTCGTTATGGACAATCCGTGACGAGCACAGAAGTCCAATAACAAAACACCGCTCGGGTTCAGATCGGGGGGGCCATTCCTCCCAATCACGCCCTTCCAGGTCTCACTGTCATTGCCCACGTGAGCATTGAAGTCCCCCAGCAGTACGAGGGAGTCCCCAGAAGGTATGCCCTCTAGCACACCCTCTAGGGACTCCAAAAACGGTGGGTACGCTGAACTGCTGTTCGGTGCATACGCACAAACAACAGTTAGGACCCGTCTCCCCACCCGAAGGCGGAGGGAGGCTACCCTCTACCGGGGTAAACCCCAATGTACAGGCTCCAAGTCGGGGGGCAATAAGTATACCCACACCCGCTCGGCGCTTCTCACCGGGGGCAACTCCAGAGTGGTAGAGAGTCCAGCCCCTCTCAAGGAGATTGGTTCCAGAGTCCAAGCTGTGCGTTGAGGTGAGCCCGACTATATCTAGCCGGAACCTCTCAACCTCACGTACTAGCTCAGGCTCCTTCCCCTTAAGAGAGGTGACATTCCACGTCCCAAGAGCCAGCTTCTGTAGCCGAGGATCAGACCGCCAAGGTCCCCGCCTTCGGCCACCACCCAACTCACACTGCACCCGACCTCCTTGGCCCCTCCCATAGGTGGTGAGCCCATGGGAAGGGGGACCCACGTTGCCTCTTCGGGCTGTGCCCGGCCGAGCCCCATGGGTGCAAGCCCGGCCACCAGGCGCTCACCATCGAGCCCCACCTCCAGGCCTGGCTCCAGAGGGGGGCCCCAGTGACCCGTGTCCGGGCGAGGGAAAACGCCGTCCAAATTTTTTATTCGTCATAGGAGGTCTGTTGAACCGCACTTTGCCTCATCCCTCACCTAGGACCAGTTTGCCTTGGGTGGCCCTACCAGGGGCATAAAGCCCCGGACAACAGAGCTCCTAGGATCATTGGGACACGCAAACCCCTCTACCACGATAAGGTGGCGGTTCGAGGAGGGGGGATGTATCTCAACCAATGTACATATATTAGAACGGATCTATGCAAACCAATTTATATATATCTCAACCAATGTATCTAAACCAATGTATATATCTGACCGGATGTATTCAAACCGATGTATATATCTCAACCAATGTATCCCAACCAATGTATACAGTTAGGTCCCTAAATATTTGGACAGAGACAACTTTTTTCTAAATTTGGTTTTGTACATTACCACAATGAATTTTAAATGAAACAACTCAGATGCAGTTGAAGTGCAGACTTTCAGCTTTAATTCAGTGGGGTGAACAAAATGATTGCATAAAAATGTGAGGCAACTGAAGCTTTTTTTTAACACAATCCCTTCATTTCAGGGGCTCAAAAGTAATTGGACAAATTAAATAACTGGAAATAAAATGTTCATTTCTAATACTTGGTTGAAAACCCTTTGCTGGCAATGACTGCCTGAAGTCTTGAACTCATGGACATCACCAGATGCTGGGTTTCCTCCTTTTTAATGCTCTGCCAGGCCTTTACTGCAGCGTCTTTCAGTTGCTGTTTGTTTGTGGGCCTTTCTGTCTGAAGTTTAGTCTTCAACAAGTGAAATGCATGCTCAATTGGGTTAAGATCAGGTGACTGACTTGGTCATTCAAGAATTTTCCACTTCTTTGCTTTAATAAACTCCTGGGTTGCTTTGACTGTATGTTTTGGGTCATTGTCCATCTGTATCATGAAACGCTGCCCAATCAGTTTGACTGCATTTAGCTGGATTTGAGCAGACAATATGTCTCTGAACACCTCAGAATTCATTCGGCTGATTCAGTCCTGTATCACATCATCAGTAAACACTAGTGTCCCAGTGCCACTGGCAGCCATGCACGCCCAAGCCATCACACTGCCTCCACTGTGTTTTACAGATGATGTGGTATGCTTTGGATAATAATCTGTTCCACGCCTTCTCCATACTTTTTTCTTGCCATCATTCTGGTAGAGGTTGATCTTGGTTTCATCTGTCCAAAGAATGTTTTTCCAGAACTGTGCTGGCTTTTTTATATGTTCTTTAGCAAAGTCCAATCTAGCTTTTCTATTCTTGAGTCTTATGAGTGGCTTGAACCTTGCAGTGCACCCTCTGTATTTACTTTCATGCAGTCTTCTCTTTATGGTAGTCTTGGATATTGATACACCTACCCCCTGGAGAGTGTTGTTCACTTGGTTGGCTGATGTGAAGGGGTTTCTCTTCACCATGGAAATGATTCTGTGATCATCCACCACTGTTGTCTTCCGTGGACGTCCAGGTCTTTTTGCGTTGCTGAGTTCACCAGTGCTTGCTTTCTTTCTCAGGATGTACCAAACTGTAGATTTTGCCACTCGTAATATTGTAGCAATTTCTCGGATGGGTTTTTTTCTGTTTTCGCAGCTTAAGGATGGCTTCTTTCACCTGCATGGAGAGCTCCTTTGACCGCATGTTGTCTGTTCACAACAAAATCTTCCACATGCAAGCACCACACCTCAAATCAACTCCATTAAAAAAATGCTTTAGATGACTCACATTTTTATGCAATCGTTTTGTTCACCCTACTGAATTAAAGCTGAAAGTCTGCACTTCAACTGCATCTGAGTTGTTTCATTTAAAATTCATTGTGGTAATGTACAGAACCAAAATTAGAAAAAAGTTGTTTCTGTCCAAATATTTATGGACCTAACTGTATATCTGAACCGATATATTAAAACCAATGTATATATTCAAACCAATGCATCCAAAGCGATATATATATCTGAACCAATGTATATATATTTACGAACCAATCTTTTTTTCCTGAACGGCCCCTCATAGTATACTGTATATATATATATATATATATATATATATATATATATATATATATATATATACATATATGTGTATGTGTGTGTATATTATATATATACTAGCAAAATACCCACGCTTTGCAGCGGAGAAGTAGTGTGTTAAAGAGGTTATGTAAACATATATATACATATTCATATCTACATATACACATATCTACATATACACATCCACACACACACACATATATATATATATATATATATATATATATACATACACACACACATCAACATATATATACACATACATACACACACACATACACATATACACATACATACATAGTGCGTTGTAACACGGGCTGTGATTGTTACATGGGAGGGAGACGACAAATCACAGCTTCCCGCTTTCTAATCGGGCCTGTGATTGGTGCTTTGACGGATGCCCAGATCCCACAGTATTTCCCCTTAGGGAAGCACCCTCCACTCCACAATACTCATAAATCAATAATCACTACAATACTCAATAATCACAATCCTCCACTCCCAGACGCGGTGCCACCCTTCCACCCAGCTCAGCTCGACGCTCTGGTCTCTCACAGTCCTTTATATAGTCCATGACCCGGAAGTGTTTCTCTCTCTCTGTCCATGTTACTGTGAACACTTCCGGGTCAGATAAAAGCTCCTTGTCTTCAACCCGGAAGTGTGTCATTCGCTCTGTCGCCGTGACTAAGACGCACTTCTGGGTTATAGGTGAAACCAAAGTCTCTGGGCGTTCCTGCAGCGTCCCCTGGAGGTCCCCATGGTATCCAGCAGGGCTGTGATGAAAAACTCCACTGTTCATGATGCCCTGCTGGAACTCGTGGCACCTCTATGTTGCAGGCAGGGCTCCACCTGGCGGCCTGGGGGTATTGGCAGGGATAAAAGGCCGGCCATGTCCCACAATATAAATATATAATAAACAAACTAATTTAGTTCAGTTTCAGTTACATAAACACACACAGTTTAATTATTTCCAGTTTCTGGGTACTAAACTCTAAACCGCCTTTTCAGTTTTATGCAGATTTATACCATATCTCCCACCATGAATGTTACATCTGATGTAGATCATGAATATTTATTCATGATAGAACAATAGTATTTTATTTATTATGAACATAAGCACCTAATAGCCAGCAGTGGAAGTTGTGGAGGAAATTTGTACCTAAAGCAGCATTTTAATCTAAATGAAAATTTATTCTTTTATTCTCTTTATAATCTTTGTTTGTTATCTTAAAATTTTAAGCTAATGGTGGCTCTGCATATGCCTCTATGTAATGTATCTTTTGCACTTTTTAGCTTTGATTCCATTTTTATATTCTATTATAGGGACTGGGCGCCCCTATTATTGGCAAAAAACAGTATATGAGCTTGATGTGCAGAACAGCGACAATAATGGCTTTGTAAATGAAGATTTAATTGTCTGGATGAGAGAGGCTGCATTCCCAAGTTTTAAGAAACTTTACCGAAGACTGAATTGTTCTCAGGAGTTTAGTAATGGTCTTCCACTTGGCAACTACAGTCTTTTGATCACCTACAGTATCCTTTTAAATCACCTACCTTGGTTGGAAAAATCTTTGTCATTTCTTACAATACTACTGTAGCATTTAATTAATAATACATTTTTTTCTATTTGGTAACAAAGAACCTTATTAATTGTCCCTACATTTTAATATATCCTTCTACTTTCAGCCCATATTTAATAAACAAAAGAAGTACCAATATGAACTAATCCAGGCTCCCTTCATTGGCAGGTGCCCCATTCTGTTCAATGGAGTGGCCTGACCACATGATGACCACTACAGTCTTATTAAAAGTATTACCCTCATCCAAACTCGATCTTCTTCTGACCAATTGTCCTCAGCCTCTCAGCTCTGAACTCAACTAAGCTCTGGCTTGAGTCAACTCTGAGCCAATCTGAACATATACTGGTATGTACTTCTAGGATCAAGGGGTTTTCCTGTTTGTCTGAAACTAAATCCTAAAAAGCCCTGTGTTTCTGAACCCTTAATTCCTTGCTGGCCATTAAAGGGCTGGGCCTCTTAGGATATTTCTGGGATATCGGTTTTAAATCAATATCATGCTCACATCCCATCCCATCATTGTTTCCCCTCTAGTGCACCTGTTGTTAATTTCATTAACACCAAAGCAGCTGAAACTGATTAACAACCACCTCTGCCATTTAACTGACCAGATCAACATCCCAGAAGTTTCATTGATTTGATGCTATACTCTGATTAAAAAAAAGTGTTCCTTTAATTTTTTTGAGCAGTATATATATGTCTGTTTTTATTATAGATGTAAATGTTTAAGTCTCATTTGTCATTTTCTTATTGTTTTACCCTTTTTTCTGTGTAGTTTGCACTCTTCATTGTATCCTAACAATTACAATTAAAAACAAACAGAACAGACACCTGGGCAAAGAAGACTGAATGATGAGAGGCTGCAACTAGTTCAGCATCAGACTCACTATTTTAGTAAATAATGGATTAAATAACTAGAACACCTGGAAAAGCAGGAAGATAGTATTGTTAAAATGTTAAAAATAAACTAAAATTATCCCATGTAACTGCTTAGTACCTTTTAATTAAAACTTGCTAAACTCAGTTTTGTAATTTCCACATTGATCCCAAAACACAGAAACTGAAAAACAACAACTCACTTAATTAGTCTAGGAGTCTAAATAAAAACAACTTGGTTGGAACAAAAACCTGCTGCCACAGTGAGTACCAAGAATGAATTTGATAACCACTATACTAGACATCTGTTTATTTCTACAGTACTCCCTGGTGACAAAGATGTTTCAATAAAGAATAACCTGCTCCTGAAATATGAATACAGTACACCCCCAAAATTCGCGGGGGTTACGTTCCTAGAGCACCTGCGAATTGTGAAAAACCACAAATTTTGGATGTGGTTAAAAAAAATGCCTATTTTTATAGTTTAAACCCTAAATATGCCCCCAAAACACTTTAACTTAATTTCAAACTCAGCTTAATACATTACCTAAAAATAAAGAGTGTAAAGGTAAACCTGTATACTGTACTGCTATGCCTCCCTCAGTGCTAGAATGTAAAATACAGATGTTACAGCTACATGTACTGTAATTCATGCAAGCGCGTTTTAATTGCCAGAAGCCTTAGACAGTGCAGCTCATTTCGGCGGCATCTTGGGGCTTTAACCATTAAACTGCCACCTACTTGGGGGTTAATGCATCCCTGGACACCACATACTTTTTTGCTGCACTTTAAGTAAACATCACAATTAACAAAGAAATAGTGAAATTTTAATGGAACACATTTTTTTTCATGCAAAGAGCATCACAATTACTGCAACACTGATCATTTTACACACTGCCTATGAACTGTAAAAACTATTTAAAAAACTACTGAAACAATATGTACAAAGTGCAACTGACACCATGGATGTAAATCACTGAGCCAACTGCGCTTAAACTGGCGGCAAGCAAGCACACAGAGGTAAGCGCTGATGCTTGCAGGCTAGTCTTAGTGCAGCTTGGGTCACAGAATTGCACACAAACACAAGAGATTGTAGAGAAAGGAACTTTATTCAAACACTTCAAACAAACATGTCTCTTTCAGAAGTAAAAGGTGCTCAGCATGCAGTTAGTTAACGATTAAACAATAGACAAACATCATAGAGGAGCACAACCCCTGTCTGGGGGAGGAGAGAGAAACAAAGCAATTGGCCAAAAAGGACAGGTATGGTTCAGGCTTTTAAGTAAGCGTAGCATCGCGCGAGAAGCTGCAATCGAGAAGACGGTGACTCATTTATTTTTATGGTGGAGATTCCAGCCTTGACCCGACACACACACTCACAAACAGAGACAAAAACAAAGCAAATCAGTAATCAAACAGCAAATAAAGAATGTAATGAAAACAAATGAAATAAGAAAACAACAATACCACCCCGTTCCCCTTACGGCGATTACACATTAAATACAACAAAACACACACAGTAAATCATGAAAAACTTCTTGAAAAACGGCAACGGATGAGATGTAATGATGAAAATAGATAGTCCTACCAGTAGTTCCTGAAATGGTGAAGATGAGTGGACGGGTCCATGAGCGCTCCTTTCTTTGCAGGATGGCCATGAATCCACTTACAGTTCTCATGTACACAGGCAGACAATCCAGACACATGAAATGATCCAGGACAAAATGAGTAAGTACAGGTAACCCAACAGAAGGCAAACAGACAGGAACTTGAAACACAAATTACAAAAACTTTTTTTTTGCTTTTGGTCACCGGCCCCCTTTTAAAAGTCGCGCTGACATCCTTTGACCTCAACAGCCCCAGCACCCTCAGCCGAAGACCAATCAGAGCCACTGCAGGGACTGCTGGGAGTTGCAGTTTCAAATTCTATTGGCTACTTTCACCATCCCAAGTCGCGGTTTTCTCTACAGCTGCTTCATGTTCTCTCTACAGTACAGTACAGTATTGCCACAAAAAAAGCCATAAAAATTGGATGATATTTGCGGTTTCCGCTAACAATTATTAGTTAGTGTGGAAAGCATACCTCCAGACACAGACAGACAGACACCAGAATGTCCAAAACACACTTCTTTATTTCCTCTTTGCACCACAATGCCTTCCTTCACCAACTCTTTCTTCTTCTCTTTCTCTTTCTCTCTTCTTCTCTTCTCACCTTCAACTTTCTCTCTCTTTCTCTCTTCTTCTTCTTTCTCTTTCTCTTCTCTTTCACCTTCGACCTCCTCTCGCCCTCCTCACAAGCTTCGTCTTCTTCCTCCCAACTCTGGCTCTCTTAGTGGAGGGAGGCGGCCCCTTTTATTACGACCCGGATGAGCCCCAGGTGCTCCCCCTGACATCCCTTCCTGGTGTGGCGGAAGTGTCAGGAGAGCACCTGGAAGCACACCGGGTGCCCTTGGGATTACTTCCGGCAGCACTTCCTGGTGTGGCGGAAGTGCTGCCATCCAGGACTCCCTAACTGTCCGGGCGCCCCCTGGCGGTGGCCACGTCTTCTCACAGTGGTGAGTGTCCTGGCTCCATTCCTGTGGCCCCCAATTAGGTCCGGGCGGCTGCCCTCTCGTGGCTGAGGAGAAGTATCATCCAACTCGGGGACTGTCCAGGCGTCCCGGCAGTGTCCCCGCTCATCCGTGACATTAGGTTCTAAGGAAAAATCCGTGAATGATTGAGGTTGCGAACTCTGAAGTGCGACTTCTCGGGGGTCTACTGTATACCAAACTGAACCTATGCAAAAGCAGCATTTACTCTGTTTTTCAGTAATACTGGGTTTGTGTCAGAAGAACCATACTACATCAATTTATTTGTAGTTTTTCATTAAACAGTTTCTCCCACTTCCAAAAATTTTCTCCTAAAATCCAAAAGTAATCCAATGCTCTTAGTACTGCACTGCAATAAAGATGGTGATATCTTGTGTAATTTGGCAGTTTCATTAGAATCCTTAGAAAACAGAAATGTTTAAAAATGCTTCATTTTTCATCTTTATTAGTAAAAATGCAGTTAACTATGGTAGAAAAAGCAACATTTAGTTGAATTACGTCAGTTGGTAATATTAGGTGCCCAGAGCAAGGTGTATAAAGAGCTCTGAACAGACTGGTGAGAAAATCATCTTTTCAATGACAGATTCAGATTCTTTACCTGAAATTAAGACTGACAAATCGATTCCCCTTTCCAATTCTGCATCAGGTTGTCAAAGGAAGATGTTTTTAAAGAAGAGTGGTAGAGCAGACTCAATTTTTCATCACTGCTGTTAAAGTAAGTTTCAGGAAGCCTGAGAAATATTTTTCAAGGAAATGCATGACTGGTATGCAAAAGTAGAAATGAGTTCCAGGAGAATAAAATGTGAGGCATGGCTACTCCAAGGATATAGCTATTAATCAGTATAGAAATTTCTATGACAGAAAATCATTCAGGTGTTGAAACCTTGGTAAGTTAAGCACTGATAATAGATTGTGTGAGTGTTGAACAACTGGATTCATGCTAAACTGCCAATACTGATGCTCTGTGTAAGAAAGGACAGAGCCGACTATACTTCCTTAGAAGGCTAAGGAACATCTGCAATAAGATGTTACAGATGTTCTATCAGATGGTTGTGGCGAGCGCCCTCTTCTGCGCGGTGGTGTGCTGGAGAGGCAGCATAAAGAAGAGGGACGCCTCACACCTGGACAAACTGATGAGGAAGGCAGGCTCTATTGTAGGCACGGAGCTGGACAGTTTGACATCTGTGGCAGAGCGACGGGTGCTGAGTAGGCTCCTGTCAATCATGGAGAATCCACTGCATCCACTGAACAGTATCATCTGAAGACAGATTGAGGAGATTGTTCCTCCCCCACACTATGCAGCTCTTCAATTCCACCCGGGGGGTAAACGTTAACATTATACAAAGTCAAAGTTATTGTCTGTCTGTATACCTGCATTGTTATCACTCTTTAATTTAATATTTTCTTTATCAGTATGCTGCTGCTGGAGTATGTGAATTTCCCATTGGGATTAATAAAGTATCTATCTATCTATCTATCTATCTATCTATCTATCTATCTATCTATCTATCTATCTATCTATCTATCTATCTATCTATCTATCTATCTATCTATCTATCTATCTATCTATCTATCTATCTATCTATCTATCTATCTATCTATCTATCTATCTATCTAAACTGAAAGTGGTTAGTAACCATAGGCACAGACAGCAAAGCGCATAGAGGAGAAGTTGGAAAAGAACTTTCTAGTGCAACAAGACTGCATGACACAAGCTGTTAATGTCTCTTTAGCTCTGTTTTTGCTTGTGCCCTTTTCACTTTTTATTCATTACTGACTGCCCTTGCCATTTGTCAAAAGGGTATATATGTTAAGATTCATCTTACCTTGACAGATTCGAATAAGGCTACTTAACAAAGAAGATCCCACTCTTCATTTAACAGTCTGGTTAAAAATGCACCCCAACCTCAGCGCTTTTTTTTGTTGAAGAAATGAAAGAAATTGTTGTAGAACAGGTGAACTCTTTACATGTACCCTCCAGTAAAGAATCACACAGAGCTCAGTGCTTACCTCTCCTATGGAAATCACTGCTATCAATAGGGAGGTTGGGTCAATATCAGCAAAGCTTGCCGAAACAGAAGATTGTCAGCACCGCAACAACTTTTAAACTAGTCAACATAAGCACAGGCCGAGAAGGAACTGATATACTGGGTTTCCTTCTTGAACTCTGACCAACTATTTTCCCTGGTTTTCCTTTCTTTCAGTTCCCTATAAAACGAACACACAGCTATGTATAGCAGATAGGAAAACACATCTTGCCCTCCTGCTTTGTAATATGGCTAATTAATTATCAAGACTACCTGAAATGTTATTCGAGAATTATGAAAATTTCAGGGCCTCTCTTTTGAAAGACATAGAATTTAATTTTATCAGGATTTAAGTGATAAAACAGCCATTGCTAGATGGGTAGTGAACACTCCAATCAGAAGGAGAAAATAATTACTGTAGTAACTCCTTTTTTGGTCTTTCCTGCACATCTCAAGCTCTCTTCTGGGGGTCAGTATATTGTGCCCAATAAGGGGCATCTCAACCACCAAACCTCAGACACAACCATACTGCCAAATATCCCTAGGTAGTACCTTTGCAATTCTCTTTTCCCACAACAGTCACTATGCTTATTCTTTTTTTTCTACTTCATTCTCCCCTATAGAAAGCATTGGTCACTTTCTCCCAACACCAACTCCCAGACTGAGGAGACATAGTTTCTTTTATGTTGGATATGGGAGTACCTCCGGTGCCAAAGTATTGCGCAGCAGAAGTACTTCAAGATAATGCACATGCACCACAAAACAGGAAAGTTGGC
The DNA here is from genome assembly GCF_900747795.2 of Erpetoichthys calabaricus. Taxonomy (NCBI): domain Eukaryota; kingdom Metazoa; phylum Chordata; class Cladistia; order Polypteriformes; family Polypteridae; genus Erpetoichthys; species Erpetoichthys calabaricus. The sequence goes on from NC_041397.2 coordinate 168,657,730, forward strand.
TACCGGCAGCACACAAGGACCCCAACAGGATTGACACCTAGAACTCGAGTCCCATGCAACCTTACAGTTGTCCAAACTGGAACCACGACAAAAGAACACTGCCACCGATGATGCTGGAGGATAAACTGTTCCTGGTGGGCAAGCTTCCCACAGTCCACATATTACTTTTTTTCTCCCTAATATGGAAAGGGACTAGAACTCATCCAAGCCAGGATATGCATGCATCTGTGCTGTCCTTACCCAGCTATTGGTGGCTATTGGTAAGAGTACTTTAAAGGTGAGATGATGTAACCAGTCAGTCAGTTTTGAGTGCTAATAGATCTAACCTTTAGTGCAGGGCTATTCAATTACAACTTCAGCTGGGCCAAATTTTCAAACCAAGAAATTTAGCAGCAGGTAATAACAAATTTTAAACCAACACAAATGAATGTATTGAAAAACCAAGTAATGTTTATTCATTGATTCTCTTTTAAATTGGGTCACATCTCTCACCATTAACATCAAAAAATTAATAAACAATAAAAAAGCTATAACTAAACAGAATCTGAGGTAGAAGCAATACTTTATTTTTTTTATTTCAAAAGAAGAAGAAAAAATTTGTCATATCTGACCTAGTCTCATCTCAAAGTCCATAAAAACAAAATAAAGCACAATATTAGCAACAACATTTGTTTCCCTTTTGAAAACAAAAAGGTGGCAGTATGCATACATTGCGTTTGGATCAAGTCTGAGGTACTGTGACGGTATATACAGGCTGAGGGTCCTAGTACTGTGTTTTGATAATTTGGTGAAAAAACATAATGTTTAAAATTTGAAATTGACAAATCGTAAAAAAGTATAATAATTCTTTGTATTTATATAGCGCTTCAGTGACTACTCAAAACGCTTTGCAAACTTTATGCAGGGAGCACATGGGATGCAGACTCATGATCTTATTGTGAGGCAGCAGTGCTAACATTATGCCACCTGCACAGGAGTATTGTAGTGCATAATATTGTGATTAACAGTTTAAAATTACAAACATAAAATTTCTGAAATCAAAGAATATTAACACAGGATAATAATAACAAGCTTTACATTCTACAAAAAAGATGTATAGTCTGACAAAGTAATCAGTGCTTAATTTGATTGCGTTTTAAAGAAAATTCCATATTTTCATCAAATGCAGTCTTTGCTTTCGGTGTTAAAGATTGATTGTCGTCCTCGTGACAGCCATGAATGCCCAGAATCAAAACATGTGAGTGGAGGGCCAACCAATTGTATGAAGAGAATTGCAGAGACAGTGCTTGTCAGTAATGAGGCTGTCACTGGAGTTAACAATTAATTCGCAAAAAACCACATTCGCACTCAGTTGATGAAACTGGAATACAACTAAGACTCAGCCCACAATTGATTACAGAATCGTTTAATATGTAGTCGATGCCACAACCAGCTGTTGCGCCCAAGTTACAGTCACCAAAAAAATTTAAAAAATTTAAAAAATCGCTGTATCATACTAGCTAAAGTGTTAACATTCATTATCTGTACAGTCGTGGCCAAAAGTTTTGAGAATCACACAAGTATTTGTTTTTACAAAGTTTGCTGCTTCAGTGTTTGGTAGATCTTTTTTGTCAGATGTTTCTATGGTATACTGAAGTATAATTACAAGCATTTCATAAGTTTCAAAGGGTTTTATTGACAATTACATTAAGTTTATGCAAAGAGTCAATATTTGCAGTTGTTGGCCCTTCTTTTTCAAGACCTCTGCAATTCACCCTGGCATGCTGTCAATCAACTTCTGGGCCTGACTGATGGCAGCCCATTCTTGCATAATCAATGAACCAATAACTTGTGTCATTCTCAAAACTTTTGGTCACGTCTGTACTACTGTTGGAATTTATGTAGGAATTTCTGAAGGCTTGTGTAACATGTTTTTCTCAATTTTTGTCTGAGTTTCTGACTGGACCATGGGCTGGGACAGTGGGCTTCAGTATATGGAGGTTACTTCTGGCCCACAGGCCACCATTTGAATAGGCCAGCTTTAGTGCCTGTGCCTGAGTTAGCAAAGATGATGAATTAAACAGAATGAATAAAAGAACTATAAACAATAGTGTGATGGATCTAAATAAATAAATATATTTATTTAGATCCATAATAATAAAAATATATTTTTATAAAAAAATATTTATAAAAATGGAATTCTTAATGTAACTTATGGCAAACGAAAACAAACTTTTAAAATCAAGCAGCTATTTGCACTCAAATACAAAATTTAACATAAAAACCTGACAAGCACATTACAAATCCATGCATCAATTTTTTACTTTGTTTGTATGAATATTGCAGAAGATCCAGGAGAGCAGAAGGCTATAAACCCTAAGCACACCCAAAACGCTTGTTGTGCTTTTGAAGACAATAAAATACTCATCAATACAACAATTAAAAGGTGTGTCATGCACATATGGCGCATATCTAAATATTTAACAAGTGAGAAGCAACCTGAAACATCAAGAGTGCTTAATGGTTACATAATTACTGAAGTCATAAATTTTCCTGTTTTAAATTTTCACACATATATAGCATAATAATCCCAAATGTTAGATCTCTTAGGATCTATCCAAAAAATACAGTCATTACAAGAATTCTAAAATGATGGATGGAATACCAGAACAATTTTTCTTCAAATGTTATTAATCAGCCAGTCAATGGAAATAAATAAAATGAAAAGCACTTTAGATGTCAAAACGACTTGCTCACAACTTTATTTTTCCAGTTTAAGGAGTTATTAAAGAAACTGCCAACACCTGTTTACACTATGTCTCCTGTAGGGCCCAGGGCTATTTCACCATAAAGGACCATTCAAAATGGTCCTGGGTTGTCCTTGTTACCCAGTAAGGCTCATTTTTTGTAAGTACACTTCCAGATTATCAAGCCACCTTTTATTTGGCTGGCCTGTTCCCCTCTGTACCATTAGCTTTCTTTGAAAGATACCCTTTACTGTACAGTCTCCCTTTTGATTCAGGTGCCATAGACATCTTTAGCTTCTTATCTGTATTTCTGTGATGAAGTCAGGTTGCTGTAAAAATTATCTAGACTTTGTGGACGAAAAAAGGCACACTGAAAAGCAAGCAGATAATAGCTTCTAAATTCTTCTGTTTATTAATTTGGAGTCACAGTAAGTAGAGATTCAAAAGAGTATAACTTATTGCCGCAAAGCTCAATTGAACCCTGATCAAAAGCCAGGAGGGGTTTTTTATACTTCAGCATTTCATGATTAAAAATACAGAAAAGAACATCCTTATCAAAACAGTAAAGTTAAACAATATGTCTGTTAAGCTAAGCATTATCTGTATTTTGGAAGCTAAGCACAGGAGAGACGCCTTTGCATAAACTACATGTACAGTTCTGCAGCCTTGTGACCTTGTCCCTGAAACATTCACTCTGAGAAAGGGAAAACAAGAAACAGCTTACATTTTATTCATGTGGACACTATTTCTCCTGAACCCTGGAATAACATATTTTTGTTAGTTCATAAGCCAAAGCGTCTCTCACTGGCAAGTTAGAAAAATAGTTATTATAAAAATTCTAATTTACTAAACACACAAAATACATGGTGCTGAGGAGAACATTCTTCTTCTACAACTTCTATTTTCCCTTGTTTACAAAATGATTATTTAAACACAACAGTGAACATTTCAGGACTGTGGAGTCGGTACAAAAAACCTTTGACTAGGACTCCAACTCAGACACCTAAATTTATGGTACTACCGACTCCAACCCCTCTGTTTGTAATTTAAGCCAATATACAGTAAGAGTCAAAAGTTTAGAGTCATCCAAAAATTTACATTTTTTAATAGAAATGTATACCTTTTTTATCAGGATACCATTAAACCTATAAAAAAATATAGCCAAGGCATTTCTAGTGTGTATAATGGCTATTACTGCTTGAAATGACTGATTTTTTTTTAACTTATTATTCACATATGGCTGCAAAACACCATTTTCAGCAGCATTTATATAACTATTTATTATATAAATATTATATAAATATTTCTGGGCGAACCCAAACTTTTAAATGGTACTGTATTTACTATGTTAACTGAAATCACACAACATGCAGGATAAAAAGCATTTTATCACTGCCAGCGTGAATCATCAGACTACTTTTTAGCACTCTAACCTCTTAAGTTTGGGTTTAAAGACAGTAGCAATGCTGTTGTGGCTTTTTATATAATTTATTAAAGAAATCACAAACGTTAAGTAACATTAAACAAAAGATAAAACTTACAAAATTAGAGGTTATATTTTCATCAAAAGTCTACAGAAAATAATGTATTTGAATTAGTATATGTAAAATTGGAAATTGTGACACATTATATTACAATTTAAATTTACAGTAGTTGGATTTGGTAGATTTTTGCTGACTCTGACTCCATTAACTCAATCATTGCTTCTGACTCCCACTCCACAGCCTTGGTACACTTTTCTTAGTATCTTTCAGAAGGTTGTGTTGCTAGCATAAAGGGACCAGGTTTCTGCATCATATAAAACCCATTGAATATGGTCTTGTAAATGCAGATTTTTAACCTTCTGAAGATCTCAACAGTTTATATAAACAAAATAGAACACATTTGTGTTGGTGGTGATTCAATCCATGACCTCAGCAATAACTTCATTCTTCTCAGTGGTGACTGGTCCCAAGTAATTGGATTCAATTGGATTATGTCCAAAATTGAATGGAAAATAACAGTACAACAAAATAGCTTGTTAAGAAATGATAATATATAGATTGATAGGGTGATTATTGTCACATATGCAGGGTACATGGAAATTCTGCTACTCATCATGTACCATGTCGCCACTCTCTGGCACCTTGATTAATGACTATAACTACCTTACCTCAAAACTTTGGTCTTCTTTACTTATAATAAATAACTCCCTTACTTCAAAACAAATGGAGATAACAACTTTATTGAAATTTTTCATTTTTTTCACACAATATTACAATTTTATGTTAAAATTCCATTCCTCTATTTTCTGTCTTGCTTAATTATGTACTATAAAGTGCTACAAAGCCTAAGCTTTCCAAATGTTTTGTGGAGAAGCATGTTTAAGAAATAGTGACCATCCTTAAAGCAAACAGTATGCAAACTACAAGCACTTAACAATCCGAGCACATGCCTTTCAAAAATATTCTTACCACCCAAAGAACAACTCCATGTGAAGTAAAAATTTAGCCGAAGGTACAATAAAACACTGCAAACAAAATAAAAGCCGGAAAATATGGAGAACATGAAAAAGCTACAACAGACAATTTCCAACTGAGAAAACCCACATCCCAGGTGCTGGAACACTAACCCCTACACTACTGTGCTGAAACTAGAGGAAAGGTTAACGTGACTTAAAAACTACTAAATTACAGAGATGTACCTGCTACCTTGTGCCGAAAACTATTAACAAACCATGCAAATTTAACAAAGAATTTTAAGTTAGCCAATACAATACCATTCTGAAAAGATATCACAAGCTAATAAGCATAAACCAAATGTTTTAGTCATCCATCGATGAATCTTCTTACCCCACATTTTCCATTAAAAGTTTGAGAAAAGTTGGAGTCTATATTGAAGTTAAAGGTAATGAATATAAAAGATGAGATACAAAAGCAGTTTTCCTTTATAAGTTGATTACCAAACAGTCAACACTGCTTTAGAAAGTTAGGATTATGTTTTAGAGTCAACCATTGTCAAATCAAAAGAATTTAGAAAATGTTCCTGACTGCCCAACTCTGATTTGCTTCATATTTGCAGAAAATGATGACATCACATCCAATAATTAGTGTGTAACATTTTTAGACTTGTATGTTCATTAGTTTCCGGGATATGGAAGCATTAAAAGGAAGCACTGGTCCTAATTTACAAAAAAAAACAAGACAAGATTTTCCTTAAATCAAATTTTTAACTGTTAATGCTAGATGCATGATTTTTTCAGGCATTATCAGTTTTTCATGTTTCTTAACTTCTAAACTAGTTAAACCACAGTGGCATATTTGACAAATTATAACTTACTGAAAACTGTAAAAATAAATTGCTCTAAAAGACGAAAGAAACTTTGGCCCACTATAATCCATCCATCCATCCATTTTCCAACCCGCTGAATCCGAACACAGGGTCACGGGGGTCTGCTGGAGCCAATCCCAGCCAACACAGGGCACAAGGCAGGAAACAATCCTGGGCAGGGTGCCAACCCACCACAGCCCACTATAATCTCCACTCTTAAACACATCAGGGGCCTCCTGCATAAAAGCTTGATTAGATTCCATAATAAAATACTGCTCATGCTAGAAAGGCAAAAAATTTTGATTTATTAAACCATATGTATGTCACATGCCACACCAAAATCCTTTATAAATCTCTAATCAACTTAAAACTATGCACTCATGCACGCACTTGTAGCCACTCCCCACTTATTCCTACCAGGAATCACATATGCCTTAACAAATGCACTTTTTGAATATTCATAACCTAACCATCATATAACTTTGGCCATGTTCCTGAGTGATGTCTTCACTTCCAAACCACGAGAGAACTCAGAAAACAAAACTTCAGTAAATGTGAACTTAAGGTATTATTTTAGTAATATAAACTCCTCCAAATTAAAGTAAGTATCAAATACCATAACATCTTTTAAGCTCGCTTCATTCTGAGCAATGTTGCAGGGCGCTGGAGCCTATCCCAGGAAGTACAGGGCATGAGACAAGAACCACCATTGGACTGTGCAGTAGTATGTTGCAAGACAAACACAGAGATAGGCCAATTTAGCACCACCAATCCACCTAACATGCATGACTTTGGACTGTGGGAGAAAACTGGAGCACCAGTAAAAAACCCACTCAGAAATGGGGAGAACATGTAAACTCCACAAAGAAAAGTGAACCTTGGTCTCCCAACTGTGAGTCATGCCGCCCAAGTCTTGAGTTTTTTTTCCTCAATATTTTAAGGCCACACATACTGTAATTATGTTATTTAATTAATTAGGTGCACAGTGGTAACACTGCTGTCTTTTATTAGAGTCTAGGGGTCACTCCAAAGACATACAGGTTAGGTGAAGTTCTAAATTGGCCTATCTCTGTGTTCACCCTATGATGGGCTAGTGTCCTGCCCAGAGGTAGTTCCTGCTGCTTGATGGAATAGGCTCCAGCTGCCCCTGCCCAGAATAAGCGGATAAAGAGGATGGATGAAGCAATGAATACTATAATATGTCCATCCCAAAGAACTCTCACTTTAATATCTCCTATCCTTGAAACAAAGAAATACATTGTACAATTTCAATTACAAGTTAGTCATCCGTTTCAGGCTTAGCTTGAATATGTTGTATACAGTACATATTTTTCTCTTTTACACACCCAATAAATACTCCGGTTAGCAAAACAGATCCTGGGTAGCCAGCACAAGTGATTAAAATGGTAGTGCACGTGGCAGTGGCTTATGCCTGCTCGTAGAATCAGATGGGAGGTGGCCAGAACAATTCTCCATCGCTCAAATAAACCCGTTGCAAAAAATTTACAAGACAAAAATACGATATCTGTCGCTTTGATGAAGCAAATAAACAGAAAACACTCCAACTTTCAAATCAGTCAACTAAGTTATACCTGAATGTTATGCTAGGCATACATTTTCTAACTTCTTAAAATGAGAAAGTGCTTATTTTGCCACAATTAAAATACAATGAGAAATAAACTTAAAAACACAAAATTTTCTGTCATTTAAATTCATTAATGGTATTTGCGAACAAATGATGACGACTGCCTTATAAGCCGGTTTAGACTTCGTAGAGCCATCCTTCTGGAGTGTGCTGAATTAGAACCTACGGTACATTAGAGACCATAATGAAGAAATCATGTAATCCATATCCCATTACAGGCTTTAATAACCAGGATTAGAAAATGAATGGATGAACAGACATCAGAATGTGACAGATGCATTACTGAAATACAATTTTCTACTCACTCCATTGTTCTGTCACCACCTGGACTCGCTAAAATGCCAAAACCAAAAAACTCAGTAGTCCTTACAGATTGTCAAAACATTCCATAACTTTAAGCCAATTTCCATGCTAAGTTTGGGTTTTATAAATCCTGACATTTGTGTAAAAATGGTTCAAGCATGTTTCTGAGCATAAGCAAGGTATTACTCATGTTGCTTCTTTAGCAACTAGGTGTCTGGCTGAAAGAAATCAGATTTCCTGGTTTATGAGACATTAGTAATTGAAAAAATAATTTCAAACCATTGTATCAAATGAATATTGCCGATTTATGACAATGTCTCTCTATTATAAAAAAAAATCTAGGGACGAGACGAGACATTTTTTTCCGGCGACGAGACATGATCTTTTGAAGAGAGAAAGAGAGATACTTTCACGTCCCGTGAGCCGGTCAAGTCACATCATGCTTACAACCTTTGGAAGCAAGCCCCGTGAGATGGTGACTTTTGCAAGTCACACCCTACTTACAACCATTTTCAAAACAATACCACAGTCATCTCACCTCTCATTTGTTGGAATGCTTTTGGCAGACACACTTCCTGTGCTCTCAGCTCTTAAAAATTTTATATGTTGTAGATGACACGTCAATGACTAAACGAAGAAGATAGAGTAGAGCGTTGAAAAGAGACCCAAAAGCATTGGATAGAAGTCAAAAAAGAAAGCCCGGGGCTGGAAAAAGACAAAGTAGAACGTCGTAAACAATTCAAAAACATTGGCACGATACACATGCAAAGCAGGTTAGAGATAATGGAAGTAGGAAATTTCGAAAGTCTCAAAAAAATGATAGTAAAGATCGCATTAGCGCAAACAAATGGAAAATATTACTCGGTGAAATAACGTAACAGTGAAAAAAAATCGAATAGTGTTTGAGGATGTCTGGGGGAGAAGAGAGACAACAACTGCGAGGTTAAATGTCCGTGAACTTGTTTAAAGTTGTTTGTAAGTAGGGCGTGACATGTAAAAGTCGCCGTCTCATGGGTCTTGCTTCCTAAGGTTGTAATGTCTAGTCTCATGTGACGTCAAAGTGTCTCCCTGAAATGATTATGTCTCAACCATATATAGAGATATACAGTGCATCCGGAAAGTATTCACAGCGCATCACTTTTTCCACCATTTGTTATGTTACAGCCTTATTCCAAAATGGATTAAATTCATTTTTTTCCTCAGAATTCTACACACAACACCCCATAATGACGTGAAAAAAGTTTACTTGAGGTTTTTGAAAATTTATTAAAAATAAAAAAACTGAGAAATCACAAGTACATAAGTATTCACAGCCTTTGCTCAATACTTTGTCGATGCACCTTTGGCAGCAATGACAGCCTCAAGTCTTTTTGAATATGATGCCACAAGCTTGGCACACCTATCCTTGGCCAGTTTCGCCCATTCCTCTTTGCAGCACCTCTCAAGCTCCATCAGGTTGGATGGGAAGCGTCAGTGCTCAGCCATTTTAAGATCTCTCCAGAGATGTTCAATCGGATTTAAGTCTGGGCTCTGGCTGGGCCACTCAAGGACATTCACAGAGTTGTCCTGAAGCCACTCCTTTGATATCTTGGCTGTGTGCTTAGGGTCGTTGTCCTGCTGAAAGATGAACCGTCGCCCCAGTCTGAGGTCAAGAGCGCTCTGGAGCAGGTTTTCATCCAGGATGTCTCTGTATATTGCTGCAGTCATCTTTCCCTTTATCCTGACTAGTCTCCCAGTCTCTGCTGCTGAAAAACATCCCCACAGCATGATGATGCTACCACCATGCTTCACTGTAGGGATGGTATTGGCCTGGTGATGAGCGGTGCCTGGTTTCCTCCAAACGTGACACCTGGCATTCACACCAATGAGTTCAATCTTAAATCATAAATAAGTGCATGGAGGATGTCTGCGTCACCAAAAACATCATTGTCAGGGCAAACGATAAACCGTGGGTGACTGCTGAGGTGCGAGTTTTGCTGAAAGTGAGAAACTGTGCTTTTAAATCTGGAGATATAGCTGCCCTTAGAACAGCAAGAGCCAACCTAAATAAAGCTATTAGAAGAGCTAAAAGGGCTCATGGAAAGAAAATAGAGAGTCATTTTCAAGATCACAGGAACAGCAGAAGATTGTGGCAGGGGATTAAATCTGTGACAGATTACAAAACAGTTTCTTACCCCTGTGATGATAGCTTCAACTTCCTGAATGACCTAAATAAGTACTTTGGACGGTTTGAAGCATTGAATGATACATCACCAGTGAAGGCCACCCCTCATCCTGATGAGAAGGCACTGTGTCTGGAACCGGATGATGTTCTACGGACTTTGAGGAGAATTAATCCAAGGAAAGCTGCGGGACCAGACCATATACCAGGTTGTGTACTCAAAGGATGTGCGGAGCAGCTGACACATGTCCTTACGGATATATTTAACATCTCTCTGTGTCAAGCTGTTGTGCCATCTTGCTTTAAAACCTCAGAAATCATCCCAGTTCCGAAAAAACCCATAGTCACAACCATGAATGACTATCACCCTGTAGCCTTAACATCAATAGTGATGAAATGTTTCGAGAGGCTGATCAAGGACCACATTACTTCTGTCCTACCCTCCTCTTTTGACCCACTCCAATTCGCCTACCGCTCCAACCGTGCCACAGAGGATGCCATATCTATTGCACTCCATTTTTCATTGGAACATCTAGAGAATAGAGACACTATGGTCCGCATGCTGTTTGTTGATTTTAGTTCGGCTTTTAATACCATCATCCCTCAGAATTTGATCAGCAAACTGGGCCCATTGAGACTGGGCATACCTCTGCAAAACTGGATATTGGACTTTCTAATGGATAGGCCACAGTACGTACGGGTAGGAAAGAATAAATCAGATACCATCTCCTTGAGCACAGGTTCTCCACAGGGGTGTGTTCTAAGTCCCCTCCTCTTCACGCTCATGACCCACGATTGTTGTGCCAAGTTCAGCACAAACCAAATTATTAAGTATGCGGACGACACAACAGTGGTGGGTCTCATTCGAGGTGACAGGGAGGGGGATTACAGAGAGGAGGTGAAGTCATTTGTGGAATGGTGTGATAAAAACAATCTGATACTGAATGTCGAAAAAACAAAAGAACTGGTGATCGACTTCAGGAAAAAACAGCTGGTACACATCCCGGTCCACATTAAGAACACTGCTGTGGAAATTGTGCAGTCTACTAAGTTCCTGGGAGTTAATGTGACGAACAACCTCACCTGGTCCCTGCACACCTTCTCCGTCATCAAGAAAGCTCACCAGCGCTTGATCTTTCTGCGGAGGCTAAAGAGGGCCCATCTCAGTAAGTCAGTCCTCACCACTTTTTACAGAGGGACCATAGAGAGCGTGCTAACCAGCAGCAGCTCTCTGTGGCAGGAGAGCTGCAGCGCTTCGGACTGGAAAGCACTGAGGAAAGTGGTGAGGGCTGCGGAGAGGATCATTGGAGCCCCGTTGCCAAATGTACAAGATTTGGCAAAACAACGCTGTCTGGCCAGAGCTGTGCGGATTTCTAGAGACCCTACTTATCCTGCCTCTGAACTCTTTTCCCTCATGCCCTCAAGCAGAAGGTACCGCAGCCTGAAATGTAGAAATACCAGGTTTAATAACAGTTTTTTTCCTACTGCCGTTCGTCTTTTAAATGAAACATTTTAGTATTTTATTGTAGGCTGATTTTAACTATGTGTTTTTATTAATATCTTGTGCATCGTATTTTCATTCTGCAGCACATCTTGGATGTTCTGCTGAATGACAAATAAAATTGAATTGAATTGAATTGAATTGAATCTTTGTCTCATCAGACCAGAGAATTTTCTTTCTCATGGTCTGAGAGTCCTTCATGTACCTTTTGGCAAACTCCAGGCGGGCTGCCATGTGCCTTTTACTAAGGAGTGGCTTCCATCTGGCCACTCTACCATATAGGCCTGATTGGTGGATTGCTGCAGAGATGGTTGTCCTTCTGGAAGTTTCTCCTCTCTCCACAGAGGACATCTGGAGCTCTGACAGAGTGACCATCAGATTCTTGGTCACCTCCCTGACTAAGGCCCTTCTCCCCCGATCGCTCAGTTTAGATGGCCGGCCAGCTCTAGGAAGAGTCCTGGTGGTATTGAACTTCTTCCACTTACGGATGATGGAGGCTACTGTGCTCATTGGGACCTTCAAAGCAGCAGAAATTTTTCTGTAACCTTCCCCAGATTTGTGCCTCGAGACAATCCTGTCTCGGAGGTCTACAGACAATTCTTTTGACTTCATGCTTGGTTTGTGCTCTGATATGAACTGTCAACTGTGGAACCTTATATAGACAGGTGTGTGCCTTTCTAAATCATGTCCAATCAACTAAATTTACCACAGGTGGACTCCAATTAAGCTGCAGAAACATCTCAAGGATGATCAGGGGAAACAGGATGCACCTGAGCTCAATTTCGAGCTTAATGGCAAAGGCTGTGAATACTTATGTACATGTGCTTTCTCAATTTTTTTATTTTTAATAAATTTGCAAAAATCTCAAGTAAACTTTTTTCACGTTGTCATTATCGGGTGTTGTGTGTAGAATTCTGAGGAAAAAAATGAATTTACAGTAATCCCTCCTCCATCGCGGGGGTTGTGTTCCAGAGCCACCCACGAAATAAGAAAATCCGCGAAGTAGAAACCATATGTTTATATGGTTATTTTTATATTGTCATGCTTGGGTCACAGATTTGCGCAGAAACACAGGAGGTTGTAGAGAGACAGGAACGTTATTCAAACACTGCAAACAAACATTTGTCTCTTTTTCAAAAGTTTAAACTGTGCTCCATGACAAGACAGAGATGACAGTTCCGTCTCACAATTAAAAGAATGCAAACATATCTTCCTCTTCAAAGGAGTGCGCATCAGGAGCACAGAATGTCAGAAAGACAGAGGAAAGCAAACAAATCAATAGGGCTGTTTGGCTTTTAAGTATGCGAAGCACTGCGGCACAAAGCTGTTGAAGGCGGCAGCTCACACCCCCTCCATCAGGAGCAGACAAAGAGAGAGAGAGACAGAGAAAAACAAACAAGCAAAAATCAATACGGGCCCTTTGGGCTTTTAAGTATGCGAAGCACCGTGCAGCATGTTGCTTCAGGAAGCAGCTGCACAGAAGGTAGCAACGTGAAGATAATCTTTCAGCATTTTTAGACGAGCGTCCGTATCGTCTAGGTGTGCGAACAGCCCCCCTGCTCAATCCCCCTACGTCAGGATCAGAGAAAGTCAGCGCAAGAGAGAGAGAGAGAAAAGTAAGTTGGGTTTCTTCTCAGCCATCTGCCAATTGCGTCCCTTGTATGAAATCAACTGGGCAAACCAACTGAGGAAGCATGTACCAGAAATTAAAAGACCCATTGTCCGCAGAAATCCGCGAACCAGCAAAAAATCCGCGATATATATTTAAATACGCTTACATATAAAATCCGCGATAGAGTGAAGCCGCGATAGAGTGAAGCCGCGAAAGGCGAAGCGCGATATAGCGAGGGATCACTGTAATCCATTTTGGAATAAGGCTGTGACATAACAAAATGTTGAAAAAGTGATGCGCTGTGAATACTTTCCAGATGCACTGTATATATATATAGAGAGAGAGATTATATATATATATATATATATATATAGAGAGAGAGAGAGAGAGAGAGAGAGAGAGAGAGAGATAGATATATATATATACAGTAGATACATATATATAGAGACAGATAGATATATATCTCTCTCTATATATATATATCTCTATATAGATATATATCTATCTATAGATATATATATATATATATATATATATATAGAGAGAGAGAGAGAGAGAGATATAGATATATATTTATATATATAATATGTGTATGTATGTATGTATATATATGGTCCTCAGCCGGAAAAGGGTGGAGTGCCCTCTCAGGGTTGGTAGCGAGATCCTGCCCCAAGTGGAGGAGTTCAAGTATCTTGGGGTCTTGTTCACGAGTGAGGGAAGAATGGAGTGTGAGATCGACAGGCGGATCGGTGTGGCATCCGCAGTAATGCGGGCGCTGCATCGGTCTATCGTGGTAAAAAGGAGCTGAGCCGCAAGGCAAAGCTCTCAATTTACTAGTCGATCTATGTTCCTACCCTCACCTATGGTCATGAGATATGGGTAGTGACCGAAAGAACGAGATCGCGAATACAAGCGGCTGAAATGAGCTTCCTCCGCAGGGTGTCTGGGCTTTCCCTTAAAGATAGGGTGAGAAGCTCAGTCATCCGGAAGGAGCTCAGAGTAGAGCCACTGCTCCTCCGCATCGAGAGGAGTCAGATGAGGTGGCTCGGGCATCTGATCAGGATGCCTCCTGGACGCCTCCCTGGTGAGGTGTTCCGGGCACGTCTAACCGGGAGGAGGCCCCGGGGAAGACCCAGGACACGCTGGAGGGACTATGTCTCTCGACTGGCCTGGGAACGCCTTGGGATTCTCCTGGAAGAGCTAGAAGAAGTGGCCGGGGAGAGGGAAGTCTGAGCATCTCTGCTCAAGCTGCTGCCCCTGCGACCCGACCTCGGATAAGCGGGAGACGATGGATGGATGGATGGATGGAAGATTGGTCATTTGTTAGGTTTTCTCAAACCTTCAAAAGTATATACTAATCATATATTTAACTCAGACCATTTGTGAAATAAAGCTGGGTTCTGTCAATGTAACTCACCAGCAGTTTCATCACTTGCCTGTGCATGTAATCCCAAATATTCCAAAAGGGCACCTGGGAACATTCATGAAAAAAGTTACAGCATCAGTATAATAACCAAATTATTGCAGAAATATTGTTTTGGTCCTTACTATGTGTAATAATGCATTGACAGTCCAGCTACATTTGGTAAGGCTAACTATTTTTGTGCAACCTTTGACCTTACAAGTTTTACAATAATGATACCATTATTACTATCATGCACATGAGAATTCAAGCAAAATAACACTTTTATTGGCTAACTGAACGATTATAATATGCAAGTTTTTGAGGCAGCTAAAGCCCTTTCCTTCAGGATCTTGCCTGAAGAAGGAACCTTAGCTGCCTTGAAATCTTGCACATTGTAATCGGTTCAGTTAGCCAATGAAAGGTGTCATTTTGCTTGACTTCTTATTGCATCCATAATGGCTAACAGTACAACTCCCTAATACTATCATGCACATAAAACATTAGTATTATGCAATTATAAACAACTTAAAAAATACTTTATCATTTAAATACCTCACTAGCTGGCTATATTCTACAATTTTACATATAATATTGCTTACTGAATGTTGTTAATGAATTCTAGAGATTCAGATTATGTTATTACATTTTACAGACCAGTGTCTCAACAGAGAGAGGCATTACCTATTCAGAATGATACAAATCAGTAATTCAAATTTAACCACCTCTCACCAACTACAAGACAAAAGAAATAAAACTCTTTTTTTTAAATAAACACTTGAAAACATTTTTTCTTCTCCTCCTCCCTACTCCTGAAATATGCACCCCTTGTGTGGTGACGTTGTTGACACTGCGATGAGATATATGAGATTGAACTTACAAACAAACTGTTTTGAACAACTAATTTTCATGGGGTGCAGGGCACAAAAGAATCACAGTATTTGACACAACATAGAGGTTTCAAACTTGTCTGAACACAGGCAACAACCATGACATAATAGTTTTCTGAATTAGTTGATGTCAAATGTGGTGTTGCAGACAATACCACTTGTATTTTAATAACAATAGAGTTAAGAAAAATCAATTTAGATTGCACTAGGCACATACTGGCAGCTAGCACTATATATTCTCCCTTTATTATACAGTATAACCTGCTTATTTAGATTATGATCAAAGTGAGCCAATTATTATCCCATCACAGCTGGGGACAATGCTCATGCACTTGTACACACTATCTTATATTAAGGACGTATAAAGATGCCAATTAGTCTAACAAACGTATCTTTACAATGCATGAAAAAAAACCAGAGTACTCAGAGAACAACTGCATACAGACATTCTATGAAGGGTAGCCCTAACCACTTGGCCACTTTACCACTACATTATACGTAACTTTAAAAGATAATTATTTCAAATGAATTTACTTCAAATGATTATTTACAGTTTACATTGTTGGGTAAAATTAAGAAAAAGTACCAGTAAATTAAGTAATGATAATGTACACTATAGTTCAAGGGTGTTCTTTTGCCAATAGAGAGGGACACAAGCATATACTGTAGCCAAGTGGTTTTATTGTCAAATCATCCATATATTGGATCCAATATTACAGCATACAATGGTATGAAATTATGTTTCCCAGGACCACAGTGCAACAAATACAAAAACACAGGACAATGTAAGACAAGTAAAAAACTACACTATGCAATATTATCATAGATAAATAAAACTTAGGCAATGAAAAGAGTCATGAATTGAAATAGATCATACTAAAGAATAAATAATAACAGCAACTAATTATAAAAAACAACAGTACAGTAGTGCCAAATGTACAGTAGTTAGTAATTTATTTATATACAGTACTTTACAAAGAGCAGATCTGGATGAAGTGGGGCAGCACAGAGTTCAGCGTGCAGATGGCCAAGAGACAGAAGCTATCACACAACCTGGCAGAACCAGTTCAGATGTTACTGTATCTTCTGCCAAGAAGGATGTGAGATAAAGAGACTGTGGTAAGGCTGGGATTGGTCCTCCACAATGCGGTAGATTTGGCAGATTCAACTAATCTTCACTTATAATGTTTTTAATGGTATGTAGAGAGGTACCAAAGATCTTTTCTGCTGTGTGTATTATCCATTGTAGGACCCTGCAGTCTTAAGCACAGCAGTTCCCAAACTAGTAGCTGGTCAGAACACTCTCAATGGTGCCCCTGTAGAATGTGGCGAGAATGGAGAGGTGTAGGCTTGCCTTCGTCTGTCACCAAAGGAAGTGGAGACACTGCCTCAACTTTTCTGTTATGGAGGTGGTGTTAATTGACCAAGTAAGTTTAGCTACCAGGTGCACAACAAGGAATTTTGTGCTCTTGACCAGTTCCACCACAGAGTCCCCAAGGTGTAATGGTGTGTGGAGAGCATAGGCTTTTCTGAATTCAACAGTCATTTCTTTCATTCTGTCCATATTAAGAGACAGATTGTTGCAAGATGCAAGGGGACTCATTCCCATTTTTGTAAATGTAGTAATCAGTGTTTATTAAGCATTGTAATTAAGTTTATTTTTTGTTTTATTAACATTTTTTCCTTAATGGTTTTCTTTACAGATTTCCCCGTAGGTAATTTCAAAGGAAGAAAATCTATGATTCTCTCAACCGTTTCCTGGCTTGGTGGAAAGAACAATTTTCTAGGCATTGCCTACTTAACATCTGGGGCAATTATCACTGCCGTAGCAGTGACAATGACAGTAATTCATATAAAAATTGGAAAAAAGGCTAATGTCTTAGAGGACTAGTCTTGCATAGAATGTGTTTTCTTTATGACATTTAAGTTTACACAGCTCTTTTTGGGGAATGTTTATAAGTCAATACAGTATAGTTAAATTTACAAAGGATGAATGTATACAACATGAAAATATTTCCATTATAACGCCACACAATCTTGATGAGATTTAAAATGGAGCCTCTTTGATAGCAGATACAATGCAAAATGTCACCCTAGAATGAATTAAGTTTATAACAATGCTTTCAATATTCTATTGTAAAAAAATTGATTTTCGTATTTGTATGCTTCATCATTATGTTGTGTTTTAAATATTAGTTTGTTTTTTATTTCAGCCTACACCATACAATATAACAAATTAATTTCAGCAAACATCCAAACAGTGTTCATACAATAATTATGTCTCTATAATTAACATATGATACCATCCAAAGATATTAATCTCAAGAGTAAGCAAAGTTACATAGTGTATATTCAGGAAGGCAGAGAGGGAGTGACACAAGAAAATTACACTGTTTCAGTCTTAGTAGCCAGAGTGGACATAGGTAAACAAATTGGTGAGTGAATGCAAGTTTAACCTGGCTAGTATTAATGTATTATAGTTAAATATTAGTAACATAAAAAAAAATAATATTTTCTTCCAAATGTCTACTACACAACATACTTCAAAAATAGAGAGCAGTGAAAAAGTATGTGCTGCCATCCTAATTTCCTCAATTATAGAAAACTTTTCACAATTAACATTTATAGGTCTTCAACCAAGACCAAATATTACATACTGGACATATTCATGAACTTTTTAAAAACTTACTTATTAAATGAACAACATTTCCCAACACCAATTGACACTGTGTGGAAAAGTAATTCTAACCAGCTCAATTAAAGGGATAATTCAAGTCAACTGATTAAACAGCCAGGATTGGTTACAGTCAAACCTGCTTATTATAACCCTTAATTATTTTGACCCTTACAATTTCTACCACCTTGCCAACATAAAAATTTAACAAAAATAATTCCACAATCAAAGAAATACTTAAAGAAATAAGAAGAAAGTGTTATTTTCATCAGTCTGGAAGGGGCCAGAAAGCCACTTCTATAGCTTTGGACTCCACTAAACTGCAATGAGAGCCATAATCTCCAAAAGGAAAACAATAGTGAATCTTCACCCAGGAGTGGTCATACTGCCAAATTTACTCCATGAGTGGAGTGTAAAAGCATTCAGGAGGTCATAGAGGATCCTAAAACAACATTCAAAAACTGCAAGCTTTTATTGTTTTGGCAAAGATCAGTGGTTCATGATTCTACAATCAGAAAACACTAGGCAAAAATTAGCTTCACAGAAGGGTAGCAAGGTGAAAGCTATTACTAACCAACAACATGCATGTTTTTTTTTCTCATTTGCCAGGAAACACCTAGATGAACCTCAAGCATTCCAAACCAAGAACACATAAGACTTGACATTAACAATTGCCAGGTTGCCACTGGCCAACATCTTGAGGCAACCGCCAACCACTTTTTGACCCCTGGTTGCCAAGAATGTCAAACATTTTAGTGATGCACCGGTTTTTTGTCAGTGGATCAAAAGTAGCCATTAATTGCTCACTATGCATAATTGGTAGATTGGCATATAACTTGCCATTTGCTAGGCAGTTTTATCATTAATATAAAATGTAAGCTGCACACGTGCTGCACTTCCTGTCTTCCCTTTATGCAGGTAAAGCAAGTTTAAAAAAAAAGACATGTGTAACGACCAGCCCCGTGCAGGAGCTGGCTGAGCACATAACAAGAATGTTAAAGGTTTACTTAAGCTTAAAGAGATGAACATGAAAGGCTGAAAATTTCCACAGGACCCATAGCTGCTACAATTTCTGAGTGGAAGTATGTTAAAGTGTGAAAAGATGAAAGGTATTAACAACAAAATGTACCAGAAAAAATTCACACACACACAGAGAAGAAAATGATGACAATCAACAACTTTCATTACAAACAAGTAAGAACTCCATTCTTGTGACATGTTGTTTGCTTCTTCTTGCCTGTTGCCTCAAACTGCTGCAATGCTAATTAAATTATTAAATACTAATATATTTGACTAGTAATAATATTTTTTTATTTGAATAAATACATGGATTGATTTTACAAACCTAATAAAAGGAACAAGTAATGATGATGAATATTTTAGAAAAAAGAATGTAAAATAGAAGGTGAGCAGGAAGAGATGACATGCACAAGTGTCTGCTGTTGAATTTATTTTACATTCAAATAGGCAAAGGATTGTTAACATATTTTCATATATATGACATTTGCTATAATGCGTATACATTTATAATGGATCTTTTCAAATATGTAACACTATACTTTGTAAAAAAAAAAAAAAAATTTTTGCAAATAAATTTATTGCAACCTGCAATGAATCCCTATGCTTTTGTTTATACTGTTGTGATGTGGGGGATTTATGCCAAAGTAGGAAAACAATTTTGTTTTATTGAGTTTGAGGATGGCTTACTGAAGCCAGCTCTGGTCATTTAGGTTTGCTTCAGCAGTTCACTTTCATTTGCTGGTACAGAGTATTACATGAAAGCAAGAATATAAAAAAATGGATTGCAGGATGGATTCATATTCAGTCCACCTTAAATAAATGAAGCAATGTACCATAACAATATATTTAAGGCTTTTGAAAATATCCATGCTGGGCTTTAAATTTGAAAAGCTATTTAAGAACTGTTAACTGTGAAAACATTTTTGATTAATTGCTTAATTAACCGAACTATACCACACCATTCCTCATAGACTAGGTTTGAAGAAACCAAATGACGCAAGGGTTGGGTGTGCACAGAGCCAGAATTCTGACATACAGAATTCTGATAACAATTCAGAAAAAAAATGTGTAAAGTAGCAGCAAGTTGACATATAATTGCACAGAATCTTAATTACCCAAAATATAGACTGTTAAAAATGGCAACCATATTGTCAGTTTCAGCAACCAAAAGTTGATGCCTGGTTGCAAAGCTTGGAAACCACTTTTAAAAGTTAGCATTGAGCCCTGACACCAAATGACAGGCAAACATGGCTATAGCAGTGGGGTGGTGCGACGATGTTTTGCTGACTCAGGCCCTGGATGGCTTGCCATAACTGAAAATACTATGAATTCTGCTCTGTACCAAAAACGTGTAAGAAGAATTGTCCGGTCATTTGTCCATGATCTAGAACAGAAAAGCACTTGGGTCATGCAGCAACACAATTACCAAAAACGCACAAAAAAACACAGAGGATAGGCTCAATTCATGAATTAATTCAATTACAATTCAATTATGGAACTGAAATTGCAATTTTAAAATAACTACATGAATCAGAACTGGAATTGAATTTGTGGAATTCTATGTAATTCCATGTTTTTTGTTATATCTGAGATTATATATGTCAAATACTGAGTATCATTAGGCCCTAAGTGTTAAAAGTAGCTCTTATGTGGATATGATGTTAGAAGAACAATTAATGTAAATGTAAATTAAATAAAACATTAGAATTTAAAGAAAATCAAGGAATGAGGATTAAGTGCTACGCCAGCAGAAATCAGTGATACGGTATGTATTTGACTATACTGTTTCTGACTATAAGTTATTACCTGAATATTTGAACAAGAAAAAAAAACACTTGCTTGAAATCTATAGATAAAGCTGTAAAAATGTGTGCTGTCTTGCTTCTATATTGAAATACACGAGGCCTCAAACCTTAAAACATCAGGTAATTTATATCAATAAATTAGTGTTCTTTTATTCATGTATTTCATAGTTTTTAATTGTATTGAACTATCTTTAGATCTTTGCATTTTTTCATCCACTTTCAGTTTTAAGAGTATTCCAAATCTCAACATTAATATTTCAGGTCAGAAATAAGCTCATGAACCAAAACAGAAGACATATATCTCTCTATATATCTATCTATATTACTAACCGAGAATGGTAAACCAGATGGCATGGACGCAGGTACATGGCGATGGGACCATGAGACATACTGCACAGGCGCATACAGCGCGCGTCTCATAGACCGCACGCGAAGTCGTATCCACCGCGAACAAAGGAGTCACGGCCCAAAAACGAAAGAGCTCAACTGACGTGAATGAGAAATGAAGCAACAACGCGCCCATAGCTAACGACTAACGACACAGCCATACAAAAAAGAGGATTCTGCACTGCAACCCAGAGTCAAATGGAAGAGGCTACGGCGGCCCCACATGTCCACAATGATACTACAGAAGGCGCAGGCGTCACCGCCATATTGTGAGTGGCACTACTATGGAAGGTGCAGGCGTCACCGCCATATTGTGAGTGGCACTACTGCGGGGTGAAGTTAGGAGTAATGTGCTGCTTGGGATTGTACAAACCGCTGAACGCTTTACACCGCATTCAAACACAATACAGCTCAACGATACAAACACGAACCCACCTAGATAAGATCAATGAACGCAGGCGCCTACAACGCGCGTCTGAAACTGTGGAAGTAAAGCAGGCACGGGTTCAAAACGAACAAGCTCGACTGACGGATATACAAACACGAGCCCGGCTGGATAAAATCAATGAACGCAGGCGCCTACAACGTGCGTCTGAAATGCCGCAAGCAGAGCGGGCACGGCTCCAAGACGAACGAGCTCGACTAATGTATTTCAGGATACCTAATGCCGGGGGTAGGCGAGCGAAGCCCCCCTTGTCTATATATATATATACACATATAATCCAACATCTGTCTGTCTGTCTTTACTCTTTTCACGAGAGAACTACTTAATGGATTTAGATTGAGTTTTTTTCTATAATTTGCTTGAACAGTACAGTTGATATTGCGACTTCTCTCATTGCGCTAAGAATCATAGTTTGTTTGCAGGAGAGATATATTTGTGCTAATCTGAGACAGAGGCTGCGGGCCGAGGAGAAGGGAAAGCATGACTTCAGGAGTAGGGAGCCGGGCAGGGCCCTTCTTGCTGTCCTGTTTCACATCTACACGGGTGAAGCCGTGGGAAACGGCTAGTTGTCCGATATTTTTAGGTTTATTAAATTAGAAAATTACTTTTTATCAGACTTTTGCAGAAATTCTGTCTCAGCTTTGAGTTTTGAATCAACATACCCTTCAGAAAACCAAACAACCCCACAATTAAGAGTTTCATGTCCCAGGGTTAAAATCAGGACATCACCTACCTCCTAAAGGAAAGGCATATCTTTTTGAAAGTTTGTCCCTGCGCCTTATTAATTGTCATTTCTGCGTGTAAAAGTAAAAGGCAAATTTGAATCTGATGGGGTCAGGGAAATCCGGGGAATATGGACAGTTTGTGAGGTAGAAGCTGCGATTGCTTTACACTCCAGTACATTGCGGTGAATGTTGAGAACAGTAGTGCCTTTACAGAGACTTCTTGCTGGCATGAGGTTTCTCAGAAGCATGATGACTGAACCAATTTCAAGTTTGACTTTATACGGAGGCATGCCAGTGGGAGTAATGGCTGCCCAGCGGGTCATGGGAATAACGCCGCCAGATCGCCAGTTGGCATCGTTTATGGTCGGAACTACGACGGTATGTGATCTTCTTCGAACCTCCGACTTTCGTTCTTGATTAATGAAAACATTCTTGACAAATGCTTTCGCTCTCGCGTGAATTGTTGGCTCTGTAGTGCATGTGCCATGGTCGGCTGCTTAGTGAATTGTTGGTGGGCGGGGCTCGGTCTTGCGTGCGTCTTGCTTGCCATGGACTTAGTGAATTATATATATAGATTCTTGAGCTCCCCGAGAGCGATGGCCATTGCTGCGATCGTTTCTTTCAGCTCGGACAGATCACTTCCGTCTTTTCCATGCTCCGCGGGTGAAGTTGCAAGCCCAGTTGGAGTCGTTGTTGTTGGCTTGCAGGGGGTAGTTGACAGCGCGGAGGGTAAGGCTATTTACAGTTTCAATGGAAAAAACAAAGCTAATTAGCCAATAAAATAATTTAAAATCAGTTGCTGACCTCATAATCTCGATTTTGTTAGAATAGGTAACACAGGAGGAGACTCATTTTATGAGCTGCTGCTATAAAGATAAAAGGCTGGCTACATTATCTATCCTCCCATCTTTTCTGCACACAAGTTTTTTGTATTTTCTCGTGGTTTTCTGGACATCATCTTTCATCTTGATGTAGCTGTGCCTGATGGTTGTTCTCATCTGTTAGTCACAGATGATAATGTACCGTAAAGATGACTGGTGCAAGTTTCAGGGACGTGCAAATTTCACTATGTAAGATGATGTCGAGAAAAAAATAGAAAACTGTTAACTTTTATTCATTAATTGTAAATGAAAATGAAGAAATTTAATAGATTGGAAATTATATTAATATTAAATGATATTAAATTATATTAAATGATTAATATATAGGGTCTTTATACACACTAGTTTCTTTTTCACCAAAAATTTGAGATTAATACTGTAACGATCTTGGATAGAAATTGCCACGGGGCATAGTGTTAGAAATTGCCACTGGGCAGAGTGTTTAGTTATAAATAGTTAAAAAGAAAGAAAAAAAAAGGGGGGGCGGGCAGAGACACAACTGCCACTCGTAATAAAACAGCCTCTGGGGTGCTAGGAAGGTGGTTTTTTTTTGATGTGGGTTGGGTTTTAGTGTGGTGTGTTTTTTTCTTTGCTGTTTTTTTTTTGTCCTGACTTCGTTTTGTTTTTTGGCTTGTTGAAGTAAGAAGAAAAGTGAATAAAACCATTGTTTAGTTTTCTTTTATAATTACCACCACTTGCCTGCGAGATTTATTTGCTCGCAGGCAATACATTCAAAATTGTTTTTGTTTGGGGGTGGGGGGGTGGGGGGGGGGGGCACTCTGGAAGCCATATTTATTATATTTTTAAAAAACATTTCGTCACCAGTAAGGTCAAACTAATAAAAATACATGTAGCGATGTATAAGTAGAGAAAAAAAATAATACATTTGCTTGCAAATTATAACGTTTTACAATAGGTCGTCACTTCTCCAAAACAGCTACATCAATTTACTTGCCTTGTAAAACAAAAATCTGCAGAAAAACCGATCATTTTCACTAACGTCATTTTCCAGTTGGACATCACTACAATTGTATACTAGACCGCATTACCTACACGCTGCGATTAAAACAAAGGCGCTGGTCATAAGGTTAGAAGCACATCAGCACCCGAGGTGATGATGTGATACAACATGCACGTGTGCGTTCCATACGCACCACCCCACAACCAATTTGCACTGCGGGTGTGCTCTGTTTTACGCATGCGTGCACTTCTTTTTACGACGCTGTCGATCTGCATCAAAATTACCAATATTGCAAACATATTCTGTGCAATTATGTGACAGTAATTAATATTATTTAAAAAATACAATCATTTCATTATAGTTCCTAGGGCAGGTATCTCTGTATAAAGCAAGTAGATAATTATAAAGTGTATTTTGGGGACCTGTGTACTTTGAGCAAAACAAATGAGGTTCGCCACTGGAAGTAAGAATTGTAATTGCTGTCTAAATGCAACCGTTCTGCATAAAATGTCGGGAAAGTAACATGTAGAGGTAATGCACTTTAAGAAACCACTTTTGAAACCATTAGTAGGCGGAAAATATCCTGAAGATGTTGGAAACTTGTTTTGTCTAGATCAATTTATCAAGGCTTATATCTGTCTCCTTCAATTTCAACTTTAAATACCATACCATTTCCTGAGCCTCAGTAGTGTTGCAGGGTAGCTGGAGCCTATCCTAGCAAGCAGGGGGTGCAAGGCAGGAACAATCCTCAGACAGGCTGCCAGTCCATCGCATGGTAAGCACAAACACTAGGGCCAGTTTAAAGTTACCAATCAACAAACATGCTGTGGGAGGAAAACCGAGCACCCAGAAAAAAAACCATGTGGACATGGGAAGAACATGCAAACTTCACACGGGAGAACCAGGATTGTGAACCTTGATCTCCTTTCTGCGAGGCAGCAGCACTACCACTGCATCACTCAAGTTCATATATTCAGAGCAATCCCATGTTGAAAGTCACTTATTACAATGCTTAAAAAAGAGAATTATTGCATCAAATCAAAGTAAAACAAAATTAGTGATGAAGATAGTTTTAATGAAAAAAAAACTTTTGGCTTACCCCTGGTTTGATTAACAATTAAATAAATTGAACTGGTTTAATTATAACGGCTCAACTATGCAGCGATAACTAAGGACATTTCTATAAGAATGACCGAGCCAATTGGAGAAGGAAACAATGTAATAAAATATTTTTGAAATACATATTGTGAGAAAGATATGTTGTCACTTGGCTAGGCTGCTATCAGTTGTAATAAAGTTGGTGAAGGGTGAATTATTTTGTTAGTGTGAACCCTACGTTTCCCTTCTGTGTGTTCTTCTACCTTTTGTGTATGTCTTCTGCAGGGGCAGATGGGGGTGGAGGTGGTATTGAACCATTGTTCAGTCCCCACTTGGCTGTTCTGAAGGAGCCACAGAAAAACTAGAATGTAAGGTGTAATAAATATATAGGTTTAATATGTCACTGTGCTCTGTACAAAAAATATTTTATAAATCCACTCACATGTGCAGCTAACACAAAGCCAGATTTAGCACATAGGAGTTCACCATATAAGAACTGCTAGGCAAGCTTTTTAAGACAAGTTAAGGACAAACTGCAAAGTGGGCATTGTACTATTTCTGTGTGTCAAAGTCAGCATGACATTGGATCTTCTTTTCCTTGTTTGGAATGGCATGATTTACCTAAGAGGGGGCCTGCACATGGAGAAAGAGTATAAAGGCTTAGAAGATTGCTGGGCACACCTTTGAAGCCGACAGATTGGTGGGAGCTCTGGAAAATCCTTCCAACGCAGTGACGAAAATGGCAGACTGTACACTTGTCATGGCTTCCTCATCTGTTATGCCACAAACTGTCATTAAAGAAAGTTATTTCTCCTATGTGATTTCTTACCACCGTATCACTAAGGGAGGGGTATTGTTTTTTTATATTATATCTATATAGTTTCAGGTTATGTAACGTGTAATTACAAAAGAACTTATTCCAACCATGGAGCTAGCGCCCCCTGCTGGATAGATAATGTCAAAGCATTACACAGTAGAAATGCTAATGGGCAGTACGCAAGAACAGCAAGTAGTACCAGAGTATGTAATTGGTGTATGGATAGCTGTAAAAAAAAAAACGCAAACAGCAGCAGAAAATATGAGCAATACAGATATAGAATACATATGTACTCAATGAGCAAATTATTAGGAACACTATACTTATACTGGGTAGAGTCTCCTTTTGATCTCGAAACATCCTCAATTCTTTGTTGCATGAATTCCACAAGATGTTTCTGAGATTTTGGTCCATGTTGGCATGACTGAATCAGAGATTTTCTGTAGATTTGTCAAGAGACTTTTGCTTTGTGACATGGTGTGTCATTATACTGTAGCCATTAGAAGATGGGTATATTGTGGCCATGAAGGAATGCACATGGTCAGCATTAACTCGCAAATATCCTCAATTTTGAGCTTCATGGCAAAGGCTGGAATACTTATGTACATGTGCTTTCTCAATTTTTTTATTTTTAATAAATTTGCAAAAACCTCAAGTAAACTTTTTTCACATTGTCATTATGGGGTGTTGTGTGTAAACAAAGAATGCTTTCAAAAATGGAAGTGTTAATCATTTATTTTCATCATTCAACAAAATGCAGTGAATGAACAAAAGAGAAATCTAAATCAAATCAATATTTGGTGTGACCACCCTTTGCCTTCAAAACAGCATCAATTCTTCTAGGTACACTTGCACACAGTTTTTGAAGGAACTCGGCTGGTAGGTTGTTACAAACATCTTGGAGAACTAACCACAGATCTTCTGTG
Organism: Erpetoichthys calabaricus; assembly: GCF_900747795.2. Classification (NCBI taxonomy): domain Eukaryota; kingdom Metazoa; phylum Chordata; class Cladistia; order Polypteriformes; family Polypteridae; genus Erpetoichthys; species Erpetoichthys calabaricus. The sequence goes on from NC_041397.2 coordinate 168,685,018, forward strand.
GATGTAGGCTTCCTCACATCCTTCTGTCTCTTCATGTAATCCCAGATACACTCGATGATGTTGAGATCAGGGCTCTGTGGGGGCCATACCATCACTTCCAGGACTTGTTCTTCTTTATGCTGAAGATAGTTCTTAATGACTTTGGCTGTATGTTTGGGGTCGTTGTCCTGCTGCAGAATAAATTTGGGGCCAATCATACGCCTCCCTGATGGTATTGCATGATGGATAAGTATCTGCCTGTATTTCTCAGCATTGAGAACACCATTAATCCTGACCAAATCTTCAACTCCATTTGCAGAAATGCAGCCCCAAATGTTCAAGGAACCTCCACCATGCTTCACTGTTGCCTGCAGACACTCATTATTGTACCACTCTCCAGCCCTTTGATGAACAAACTGCCTTCTGCTACAGTCAAATATTTCAAATTTTGACTAATCAGTCCAGAGCACCTGCTGCCATTTTTCTGCACCCCAGTTCTATGTTTTTGTGCATACTTGAGTCGCTTGGCCTTGTTTCCACATCGGAGGTATGGCTTTTTGGCTGCAACTCTTCCATGAAGACCACTTCTGGCAAGACTTCTCCGGACAGTAGATGGGTGTACCTGGGTCCCACTGGTTTCTGCCAGTTCTGAGCTGATGGCACTGCTGGACATCTTCCGATTTCGAAGGGTAATAAGCTTGATGTGTCTTTCATCTGCTGTACTGTTTCCTTGGCTGACCACTGCGTCTACGATCCTCAACGTTGCCCGTTTCTTTATGCTTCTTCAAAAGAGCTTGAACAGCACATCTTGAAACCCCAGTCTGCTTTGACATCTTTGTCTGGGAGAGACCTTGCTGATGCAGTAGAACTACCTTGTGTCTTGTTGCTGTGCTCAATCTTGCCATGACATGAAACTGTCTTCCACAACCTCACCTTGGTAGCAGAGTTTGGCTGTTCCTCACCCAGATTTAAGCCTCCTACACAGCTGTTTCTGTTTCAGTTAATGACTGTGTTTCAACCTACGTGTGACATTGATGATCATTAGCACCTGTTTGGTATAATTGGTTGATCATACACCTGACTAGAATGCTACAAAATCCCTGACTTTGTGCAAGTGTACCTATAAGAATTGATGCTGGTTTGAAGGCAAAAGGTAGTATCACCAAATATTGATTTGATTTAGATTTTTCTTTTGTTCGCTCACTTAGCATTTTGTAAATTGATAACAATAAACAATCATTATTTATATTTCTGAAAGCATTCTTTGTATACAGCAATTTTTCACACTTGCCTAAATCTTTTGCAAGGTACTGTATATATACACACACACATACATACATACGAGGATGAGGGTGGTACCCAGCCGGGGCGACCGCCCTAGTGGCTTTGAGAACCACAGGAACAGAGCTTAAAAGCTCAACCCTATAGGGGCCCGTGATCACCGCCAGGGGGCACCCCAATGCCTATGGAGCCCTAGCCCTCAGCACTTCTGCCACACCCGGAAGTGCCTGGGGGAAGAAGACCAGGGACACCCAGAGTGCTTCCGGGTGTGCAGCCGATACTTCCGTCACACTGGGGAAGCTAATCAGGAGGCACCTGGAGCACATCCGGGTGTGTATAAAAGGGGCCGCCTCCCTCCATTTGAGGGCCAGAGTCAGGAGGAGAGGACAAAGCTTCAAGGGAGGAGTGGTGGTGCCAGAAGGGCATGTTTGTGTTACTGCTTATTAATAGTGCTTGAGTTGGGACCGTATATTGCCTGTGGATCAGGGGGAAGACGTGTGCCCACAGGTGAAGAAAAATAAAACAGTTTATTTTATACGTGCCTCCGAGTGTAATCTGTACTGGGTCGGGTGCTATATAGCGCTATTGTTACAATATATATTTATGCACCATGCACCTTAGCAGTCGCTAAGTGGCTGCGCCCACATAGTAATGTGTGGTCGAAATTTAACATATTATTAAAGAAAGAAACATCCTCTAACAGGGCAATTCAGTAATCAGGCAGGAGAAAAGCTGTTCATTGTATCTTTTAATTACTTCTTGGCAAAATACCTTGGAGGGAGCATTCATCAAAAGCAGTCTGTTACAGCATGGTCAGAATGATCAGAATGGTCAGAGAAACAAAGTACTGTATAGAGGTTAATTTTATAAACTGTTGAATTTACATACAATGTCAATCAATGCATACATTTTACTCTGGTTGGTTTGTTGGTTTACACCCAAATATTTATATAGAATAAAAGTCTATTATATTATATTCTGGTTCTTTTTACACCTTTTGAGACGAGACACCACCCTTGAAATTTCTGTGCATATAACAATTGTCCATTCTAGTTTATAGGACATCTGCTGATTCTTTAGTCATCTCTTAGTCATCTCTTATTCATCTTTCAATACATTTTGTATATTACATCAACCTTTCTTCTGGTACATTCTTTATTTACTTGACCATCTCAGTATTTTTCCTAAACCAATTCTTATATTTCAGTGTACATTTTGTTGTTCACTTGACCATTTATTAACCCTTTATTTTATTGCTTTAAGATGAATGCTGTGTTACCCTAAAATTATTCTTCCACAAATGGAACAGGACAAACTTTAAAAAACTATAGACGTTGGCACTGTATCTGATCGTGTTCAGCTCTGACGGGAGAGCATTCCCTGCGTGGGGAGAAAAGCACATGGCCGTGATATCTCTGGCAATCAGCAACTACTCTCTAAAACACATGGAGCTCTGATCATTCGCTCTCAAAAACGTCAAACATTACTCCTTAACAATCTGTAGATGATAATGTCTGTTGAACAAGCAGGTATCGCTAGCTAAGCGGAGGCAGTTGCACTCCAACACTTGGTGAGATTTAGACCAACTTGATCAGAGGTGGCGAGTGAATGAGGAAGGCCCCGCCCCCCTGCTCTCGGCCCACAGCCACTCTCTTGGATTTGCATAACAAGTGAACTATGGTAGTTATCGTGATGAGAGAAGTTGAAAAATCAACCAGAAAGTCCAAGGAAATTATAGAAAACAACCAGATCTAAATCCGTTAAGTAATTATATCGTGAAAAGCGGACAGATATACAGACAGTACATGCTTGGACCATAAAATTTTTAAAACCGTTTCTTAGCAAGCACCTATGGGCCAAGGGTAACCTACATTCCAAATTTCAAGTCCCAAGTCCTCATGGTTCGGGAGATTCTGTGAGGAGTGAATCAGTGGTATTTGGCTTTTATATATATTTTATATAAAAATATATGATAGCATTCTCTGCTCCCACCTTCTCCTGGTATACAGAGGGTTGATCGCGTGGCGGACCTGTGGCCTCAGGTGGTGAAGCCGCAGCCATTTCATGGTCTTCATCACATGTGACGTCAGGTCGGAAGTCATTCAGCTCACTAGGACGTAATACCTTTGGGACTGGAGTGATGCAAGATGTTTTCCAAAACCTCGGGACTCTCCTCTGTTCCAGGCTCAGGTTGAAGATACGTTGTAGAGGACTCCCCAGCTCCAACGAAACAGGCCTTCAGCAGTCATGGCGATACTCCATCTGGACCCACTGCTTTGCTGGCACGAAGTCTCCTCAGCTCTCTGCTTACCTGGGCTGCTGTAATTGTGGGTGGGGGGAAAATTCTCTCCTATGCTGGCATCAGCACAAGAATGGGTGGAGGGTGCAGTACTCTGAGGTGAGAGTGGGTTAGGGTGGTCAAACCTGTTAAAGAAGTTGTTCATCAGGTTTGCTCTCGCCACGTCTCTCTCGATGGTGGCACCCTGCTTAGAGCTGCAGCCAGTGATGATCTTCATCCCATCCCACACTTCCTTCATGCTATTATTCTGTAACTTCTGCTCCAGCTTTCTCCTGTACTGTACTGTACTGCACTGTACTGTACTGCTCGGAGTTCCTTCTGCACGCACTTGAGCTCATGCTGATCATCGCCTTTAAAAGCCATTTTCTTCTGGTTCAAAAGGCCCTTGATGTCACTTGTAATCAATGGCTTGTTGTTAGCATAGCAGCGTACTGTTCTTACTGGAACTACAATGTCCATACAGAAGTTGATGTAGTCAGTAGTGCAGTTAACAACCTCCTCAATGTTCTCACTATACAATCCCTGCAGGATATTCCAGTCCGTAGTTCCAAAGCATTCTCTCAGAGCCTGCTCTGCCTCAGGGGACCACGTCCTGAATGAGTGTGTGGTTGTAGGGAGCTCCCTCAACTCTGGGCTTGTAGTGAGGCTGAAGCAGAATCAGGTTATGATCTGCAGAGGTGGGTAGTAACGAGTTACATTTATTTGAGTAACTTTTTAAAAAAATTGTACTTCTAAGAGTAGTTTTACTGCACCATACTTTTTACTTTTACTTGAGTACATTTGCAGAGAAGAAATGCTACTCTTACTACACTACATTGGGCAACACTTGACTTGTTACTTTTTTCCATTTAAACATTAGATACGCTATATTTTTTTTAAGGGAGAAGTTGCCAGTGGATGTACTGCATGACTGTTTCACCAATCAGACGTAGCAACAATAATCACATTACTCCGTTTCACCAATCAGATGTAGCCATGCAGTCACATGACCACATACAAACTTCCTGCATCTGCAGCCTGTGAGAGACTTTTAGTCATGCGGGGCTCCTGTTCACAGCTAAACGGTCACAGCTTCACTGCAAGGACCTTGAGAGCCAACTGCTGCTGAAGCTTAACCATCGCTTCACTGTGTAAAGAACAAGCACGTTTTAAACAAGCACATTTTAACCAAACATGCACAGATACAGACAGTCAAGGTAAAGTGAGACTTGTACGTGCACAAGCTGCCTTGTTCTAATGTTATTTTCTATCAGCTGTGCTATTTGGAGGGCAAGTGTGGACGATGCCGGTCCCCTACAGACTCTTTTCTTTGATTCCCCTTTTTTTTTGTGCCGACCCGTATATATACACTCCCGTCTCCGTGGGCCTTAATCACACACTGCTGTAAGCCAATGAAGCAATCGAGAACAATCGCACCCACACGTGCAGGTGTGACTCGCTCCAACTAACTCATTAACTCCCCGTGGTCGTGCAATTGCACCTACAGAGAGGGACACAGCTTTTTTTTTTGAAGCTGCGGACCCGCTACCCGCTACACCACAAAGTGAATATACAGTATTATACTGTCAGTGTACAGGTTATCTTGTCACTGTAAGTAGTTTGCACTGTTCAAACATACATGTTACCTACTGTAGATATTGGCTTCAAAAGCTTTGTTGTGGAAAACTGAGATTTGGAACTTTGTGTTATTTGTGCATCTTTATTTTGTAAAGAAGTTATTTGTACTCATTTTTTATTATTTGGAAATAGCAGAATTTGCACATTATTTTATATTTTTGTTTGTCTTATTACATTGATCCCTTGCTATATCGCGCTTCGACTTTTGCGGCTTCACTCCATCGCGGATTTTATATGTAAGCATATTTAAATATATAGCACGGATTTTTTGCTGGTTCGCGGATTTCTACGGACAATAGGTCTTTTAATTTATGGTACATGCTTCCTCAGTTGGTTTGCCCAGTTGATTTCATACAAGGGACGCTATTGGCAGGTGGCTGAGAAGCTACCCAACCAGAGCATGTATTACGTATTAAATAATACTCCTCAATGATATACGATATGCTTCCCACACGGTGCTTCGCATACTTGAAATCCCGAACAGCACGTATTGATTTTTGATTGTTTGCTTTTCTCTGTCTCTGTCACTCTCTCTGACATTCTCTGCTGCTGATGGAGGGGGTGTGAGCAGAGGGGCTGTTCGCCCCTGACACGCACTCCTTTGAAGAGGAACATATGTTTGCATTCTTTTAATTGTGAGACGGAACTGTCTTGTCATGGAGCACAGTTTAAACTTTTGACTAAAGGGTGTTATTTCATTTCTAGAGGGCTCTAATAATGTTACAAAAACGTATTTAGAAGGCCATAAACAGGTTTTCTATGCTCTAACTGCGAAAATATTCGATTTATAAATAAAGAAATTCATTTATCGCGGTAGAGTCTGGAACGGATTAACTGTGATAAATGAGGGTTTACTGTACAACATTTCTAAAAAATAAATAATTTATGTTCAAACAGTTACTCAGTACTTGAGTAGTCTTTTCACCAAATACTTTTATACTCTTACTTGAGTAATTTTTTGGATGACTACTTTTTACTTCTATTTGAGTAATATTATTTTGAAGTAATGCTACTCTTACTTAAGTACAATTTTGGCTACTCTACCCAACTCTGATGATCTGCTTTCGTAAGCGCAGGCAGCGGGGTGTATGTTTGGCCAAAACAAAGCCAATTACAATTCAAAGTGCACAAAAATACTCAAAAAGATCCCGGACAAGCCCCCAATATGTTATGGCTTACCAAAAAGTCCAGGGATATATAAATAGGCCGCACACAAGTGAGAGAGAGGGAGACAAAACATGAAAAAACTAAACCAGCTAAATAAAAACAGGCTCCATTTATTGTCAAAAAAACAACGCATAAAATATGGAGAAAATTACACAAAACAAGCAAGGCAGGAGAACCACACTAACATAGCTGTCTAACTTCAAAGTTTACAGCTAGATACAAATTATTTGCATTTGTTAATTAGATGGCTAGCTTACAATTATATTTCTTTAATAAGCAACCAAGAAACCCAAAGCCAGACCATCCAACCCTAACACTCTGTCCTTGTCATTGTCCTTGTCCTTGTCCTTGTCCTTGTCCTTGTCCTTGTTCTTGTTCTTGTTCTTGCTCACGCTCACACTCACACTCACACTCACACTCACACTCACACTCACACTCACACTCACTTAAAACCCAAAGAAGCTTAATTTATAAACCTACACCCCACCCATAGCCCAGGTGAGTTTAATAAGCAACTTAAGTGGGTAATTAGGGCAGGACCCAATTAAGGTAAACACCAAATTAGAGTATAAAACCAAAAGTCTACAGTAGGTCGTAACATACCCCCACCCTTAAAAAAAAAGTCTACAAATACATTTTTTCTTTTAATCATAAATTTCTATATATTAATATGAGAAAGAGTATCAGCAATTATATTGTCTTTACCCTTTTTATGCTTAATAATTAGGTTATAATTTTGAGCAATGAAAGACCAACGCATTAATCTCTGATTAGAATTAAACATACCATTTAAAACGGTAATAGGATTGTGACCTGTAAAAACCATTACAGGGAGTACAGATGAACCAACATAAACTTCAAAATGTTGCGAGGCCAACAACAAAGCCAAAGTCTCTTTCTCTATAGTTGAATACTGATGTTGGTGTTTGTTGAACTTTTTGGAGAAATAGCATATAGGATGTTCCACTCCATTCTCATCTTCCTGTAGAAGAACAGCTCCATCTCCACAAGCACTTGTATCTATGTCCAGCTTAAATGGCAACATAACGTTAGAAGCAGCCAAAACAGGAGCAGTCATTAACAAAGATTTTACATTTTCAAAAGCATTATGGCAATCATTACTCCATTCAAAAGTTCTTTTTACACTCAATAAATCAGTCAATGGTGTCACCACACTAGACACATTTTTACAAAAACTGCGATAGTATCCAACCATACCCAGAAAACGCCTCAGTTTTTTTGTTTTAGGCACTGGGAACTCTAATAACAGTAATCTTTGCATCAAGAGGTCGTACCTTTCCATGGCCCACCTGCTTTCCAAGATAGGTAACTGTCGCTTGTTTAAATTCACATTTAGCCAAGTTCAAAGTGAGGCTAGCATTTTCAAGACAATCAAAAATGGCATTAATAGCCTGAAGATGTTCTGTCCAGCTTTTGGAATAAACCACTAGATCATCCAAATAGGCCTCACAATTTTGTAATCCTGCTAGTACAATTGTCATTAGTCGTTGAAATGTGGCAGGAGCAGTCCTCATTCCAAATGCCATCACTTTATATTGAAGGAAATCCGGTGTAACAAATGCAGAAATTTCAGAAGCACATGGAGTCAGAGGCACCTGCCAATACACCTGCCAATACCCTTTTAACAGATCAAATTTACTCACATAGCGAGCCGAACCAACTCTATCAATACAATCATCCATTCTTAGAAGAGGGAATGAATCAGGTTTAGTAACTGCATTTACCTTTCAATAATCAGTACAAAACCGATAAGTCCCATCTGGCTTAGGTATTAAAATGCATGGTGAACTCCATGGACTACTACTGTGAACAGCAAGACCATTTTCCAACAAATATTTGACTTCTTTACCCATAAGTATACGTTTAACAGGATTAACCCCATAAGCATGCTGTTTAATTGGCTGTACATGATTTGCCTCAATATCATGATACAACACATTTGTACAAGTAGGTACATCAGAAAATAGCCCAGAATGAGCAGTTATAAGACCTACAATATCAGCACACTCAGATTCAGGTAAATAAGATAAAGTCTTGAAGATTACATAATATTTTAGAATTTGATAACTTGCTGCTCACAACATGTGCATAGCACATAGATAACCCATCCTCAGATGTGATAGGCACAGCTAACGCCACTGAGGTTTCAAGGCCACCCAACTTAACCCCCTGTTTATCCTTTAAACAATCTTCCACCCGACTTTGATACAGTTTTAACATATTAACATGACATAATCTGATTTTACGTTTAGAATCAGGAGTATGGATGAGATAATCCCGGTCACTCACTTTTCAATCAGTTACGTAAGGACCAGAAAAACTAGCTTGCAAAGCAGAACCACAGACAGGCAACAAAACTAATACTTTATCCCCTGGCTGAAAACTTCGACTCACAGATTTCTTATCAAAATAGTGCTTCATTTTTCTTTGAGAGGACTCCAAATTTTTTTTTTAGCTATTTCACAAGCATAGCTCAGTTTGTGACGAAAATCACAAACATAATCCAATAAGTTTTTAGTAGTAGCTGAAGTTTCAGACGTCCATCTCTCTTTTAGCAGCTTTAAAGGTCCCCGTACGGTATGACCAAATACAAGCTC